>NC_088212.1:5145293-5166835 GCF_036934945.1 Oncorhynchus masou masou | reverse complement strand
ACCCACTTATTTGTGCTTCTGAGAGTCAAGAAGGAGGTGGAAGTTTACCGAGTCTGCGCCTGGCTGGTATCAACAAGACACGAGGCCGAAGACATGTTAAAGTAAATCGAACCACCGGAATTTGCACGCGATAGTTAATGAACGGTTCTTGCGGAGATTCGGTGCGATTGCACGGTGGTTACATGTGGTCGTAGCTAGTTTATCTTGATAGACGCGAGTGAAGACAGTTAGCCAACCATCAAAGCCTAGCGGGGAAGTACCCCCAGACAAGTAGCGGGCTGAAGGCAAGGGTTTCTTCGATAAACAAAATCGTTTGACAAAGGAGCAGTAGGACATCTTCGAGCCAGTCGCCTACCGTGTTCACAACACCGATATCTTGCTATATGCTCCTTTGTGCTTTAACGTGTGTTCTAGCGCTCGTTGTTGAAGCGTCTACCTACTACAGACTGTTTTGGTGCAGCAACGCCTGTATGACTGCCTGAATAGCCAAACACTACAGCTGGCTGATATTACATTGGATCTAGCTCACAGCCGTGCATCTACTGTCACATTATGTCGCGTTAACGTCAAAATACTAAACTGCGGAGCTCATTTAGTTGTCGACTCGGAAGCAGAGGTTCTCAGCCAGATATCTAACTGAACAGCTGACGAGTCGGTCGAGTGGAGCAACATTTCCTCGCCTTGCTGTGTCATGACATTAAAGTGCAAGTCAAGTCATTTCAAAGAGTACGCAAGATAGGAACATTTGGCATAAGTAGATAGGTGGGGACAGGAATCCTACATTAAAGTTGGCTACTGCCGACCGTAAGTTGAACCAAAGGACTGTATTTGTAGGTCGGTCTCGACAGCACAGAATGAAGAAGTTCTCCCGTATGTCGGAGAGCGGCGGTCCGGGAGGGGGGTCCGGATCGGGCTCTGTAGTCGTTAGTAACTGCTTCGGGAAAGTGTTCGCCGTGGGCCGGTATCAAGTCACCGTGGAAGAACTCATCGCAGAAGGTGTGTATCTCTCCTTTTATATAACGTTAGGCTATTGCACGTAAAGTACATCGAATCTAAATGCATTGATGGCATACACACATTTAGCAGATGTTATTATTGCGCGTGTTACGAAATGCTTGTGTTTCTAGCTACAATAGTGCAGTAATATCTAACAATACACGGATCTTAAGTCAAAGAATGGCATTGAGAAATATTAGGACGAGCTGTGTGTATATATATATATATATATATATCTCATTACATTACACAGAATAGTATATGTAGAGGAATAGTTGAATAGGATGGCCTTGACCCAAATACACTGCATTTGGAAAGCATTCAGATCCCTTGACTTTTTCCACATTTTGTTACATTGCAGCCTTATTCTATAATGAATTAAATAAAATGTTTTCCTTACCAATCTACACATAATGACAAAGCGAAAACTAATTTGCAAACAATTTTTATTTGATTTACATCGGTATTCAGACTCTAAGCTATGAGACTTGATATTGAGCTCAGGTGCGTCCTGTTTCCATTGGTCACCCTTGAGATGTTTCTTAAAGTTGGAGTCCACCTGTGGTAGATGTAATTAATTGGACATGATTTGGAAAGGCACCCACATGTCTATATCAGGTCCCACAGTTGACAGTGCATGTCCGGAGCAAAAAAACAAGCCATGAGGTCGAAGGAATTGTCCGTAGAGTTCCAAGACAGGATTGTGTCGAGTGCACAGATCTGGGGAAGGGAACCAAAACATTTCTGCAGCATTGAAGGTTCTCAAGAAGACTGTGGCCTCCATCATTCTTAAGTGGAAGAAGTTTGGAACCACCAAGACTCTTCCTAGAGCTGGCTGCCTCGCCAAACTGAGCAATCGGGGAGAAGGGCCTTGGTCGGGAGGTGGCGAAGAACCAGATGGTCACTCTGACGGAGCTCCAGAGTTACTCTGGTGGTAGCATTTGTGGTTTATTTATTTAATGATGGGTCACCACTGTTTTTAATATTTGTATTTAACCAGGCAAGTCAATTGAACAAATTCATATTTACAATGATGACCAAAAGCGGGGACAGGGGATGAAAAATACAAAATACATTTGAAATGTAAAAAATATATAGGACAAAAGACATCAAGACAACCCTACATAAAGAGAGACCTACGACAACAGCATGGCAGCAACACAACCCTACATAAAGAGAGACCTACGACAACAGCATGGCAGCAACACAACCCTACATAAAGAGAGACCTATGACAACAGCATGGCAGCAACACATGAGCATCATGCTGTGGAGCTGTTTTTCAGCTGCTGGGACTGGGAGACTAGTCGGGACTGGGAGACTAGTCGGGATCGATGAAAAGATTAACGGAGCTAAGTACAGAGATCCTTAATGAAAACTTGCTCAGGACCTCAAGCTGGGGCGAGCCAGCCAAGACAATGCAGGAGTGGCTTTGGCACAGGTCTCTGAATGTCCTTGAATGGCCCAGCCAGGGCCTGGACTTGAACTTTATCGAAACATCTCTGGAGAGACCTGAAAATTGCTGTGCAGCAATGCTCCCCATCCAAACTGACAGAGCTTGAGAGGATCTGCAGAGAAGAATGGGAGAAACTCCCCAAATACAGGTGTGCTAAGCTTGTAGCGTCTCACCCCCCCCCCTTAAATGATTTAGATGCACTATTGTAAAGTGGCTGTTCCACTGGATGTCATAAGGTGAATTCACCAATTTGTAAGTCGCTCTGGATAAGAGCGTCTGCCAAATGACTTAAATGTAATGTAAATGTAATACCCAAGAAGGCTCGAGGCTGTAATCGCTGCCAAATAGGCTTCAAGTAACAGACACATCTCAACATCAACTGTTCAGAGGATACTGTGAATCAGGCCTTCATGGTCGAATTGCTGCAAAGAAACCACTACTAAAGGACACCAATAAGAAGAAACTTTATTGGGCCAAAAAACACAAGCAGGTGACACTAAACCGGTGGAAATCTGTTCTCTTGGTGTGGAGTCCTAATTTGGCTATTTTTGGTTCCAACCTCCGTGTCTTTGAGACGCAGAGTAGGTGAAACGATGATCTCCACATGTGTGGTTCCCACCGTGAAGCATGGGGGAGGAGGTGTGATGGTGTGGGGGTGCTTTGTTGGTGACACTGATTTATTTAGAATTCAAGGCATACTTAACCAGCAAGGCTACCACAGCATTCTGCAGCGATACACCATCCCATTTGGTTTGGGCTTAGTGGGACTATCACTTGTTTTTCAACAGGACAATGACCCAACACACCTCCAGGCTGTGTAAGGGCTATTTGACAAAGACGGAGAGTGATGGAGTGCTGCATCAGATGACCTGACCTCCACAATCAAGTTTGCGGACGACACAACAGTGGTAGGCTTGATTACCAACAACGACGAGACGGCCTACAGGGAGGAGGTGAGGGCCCTCGGAGTGTGGTGTCAGGAAAATAACCTCACACTCAACGTCAACAAAACTAAGGAGATGATTGTGGACTTCAGGAAACAGCAGAGGGAACACCCCCTATCCACATCGATGGGACAGTAGTGGAGAGGGTAGCAAGTTTTAAGTTCCTTGGCATACACATCACAGACAAACTGAATTGGTCCACCCACACAGACAGCATCGTGAAGAAGGCGCAGCAGCGCCTCTTCAACCTCAGGAGGCTGAAGAAATTCGGCTTGTCACCAAAAGCACTCACAAACTTCTACAGATGCACATCGAGAGCATCCTGGCGGGCTGTATCACCGCCTGGTACGGCAACTGCTCCGCCCTCAACCGTAAGGCTCTCCAGAGGGTAGTGAGGTCTGCACAACGCATCACCGGGGCAAACTACATGCCCTCCAGGACACCTACACCACCCGATGTTACAGGAAGGCCATAAAGATCATCAAGGACATCAACCACCGAGCCACTGCCTGTTCACCCCGCTATCATCCAGAAGGCGAGGTCAGTACAGGTGCATCAAAGCTGGGACCGAGAGAGTGAAAAACAGCTTCTATCTCAAGGCCATCAGACTGTTAAACAGCCACCACTAACATTGAGTGGCTGCTGCCAACACACTGACACTGACTCAACTCCAGCCACTTTAATAATGGGAATTGATGGGAAATGATGTAAATATATCACTAGCCACTTTAAACAATGCTACCTTATATAATGTTACTTACCCTACATTATTCATCTCATATGCATACGTATATACTGTACTCTATATCATCTACTGCATCCTTATGTAATACATGTATCACTAGTCACTAACTATGCCACTTTGTTTACATACTCATCTCATCTCATATGTATATACTGTACTCGATACCATCTACTGTATCTTGCCTACGCTGCTCTGCACCATCACTCATTCATATATCCTGTACATATTCTTTATCCCCTTACACTGTGTATAAGACAGTAGTTTAGGAATTGTTAGTTAGATTACTTGTTGGTTATTACTGCATTGTCGGAACTAGAAGCACAAGCATTTCGCTACACTCGCCTTAACATCTGCTAACCATGTGTATGTGACAAATAAAATTTGATTTGATTTTACCTCCATCCAATTGAGATGGTTTGGGATGAGTTGGACTGCGGAGTGAATATGTGGGAACTCCTTCCAAGACTGTTGTCAAAGCATTCCAGGTGGAGCTGGTTGAGAGAATGCCAAGCTGTCATCAAAGGAAAAGGATACTTTGAAGAATTTAAAATATAAAATATACTTTGATGTACCTTTTTCTTTGAGCGGGGGGGGGGTTATATGTTTCCATAGGTGTTATTTCATAGTTTCACTATTCTACAATGTAGAAAATTGGAAAACCCTTGAATGAGTAGGTGTCCAAACTTTGGACTGGTACCGTGTGAGTTCCAGCTGCGTCCAGCTGGTACCGTGTGAGTTCCAGCTAGTCCAGCTGCGATAGGGCGGCGCGATGGCAGGAGGAGACTGGGATAGGCGGCGCGATGGCAGGAGGAGACTGGGGATAGGCGGGCGATGGCAGAAGGAGACTGGGGATGGGCGGCGCGATGGCAGGAGGAGACTGGGATAGGGCGGGCATGGAGGGAGACTGGGATAGGGCGGCGCGATGGCAGGAGGAGACTGGGATAGGGCGGGCGATGGCAGGAGGAGACTGGGATGGGATACTGGGGGCGGCGCGATGGCAGGAGGAGACTGGGATAGGGCGGCGCGATGGCAGGAGGAGACGATGGGGATAGGGCGGCGCGATGGCAGGAGGAGACTGGGATAGGGCGGCGCGATGGCGGCGGGCAATGGCAGATAGGGCGGCGCGATGGCAGGAGGAGACCGGGAGGTGTGTGTATTCTCTGAAGAGGGTTAACACGCTTAAATCTCTTACTCTCGTCGGGCACGGAAAACGAGAGCCCAGAGACCTTCGGAGTGGGCCGTGTCGGTGGCACTGTGTTATCCACAAAGCGGGTCGCGTCAGTGGCACTGTGTTATCCTCAAAGCGGGTCGTGTCGGTGGCACTGTGTTATCCTCAAAGGGCGTTGTGTCGTTGGCACTGTGTTATCCTCAAAGGGCGTTGTGTCGGTGGCACTGTGTTATCCTCAAAGCGGGTCGTGTCGGTGGCACTGTGTTATCCTCAAAGTGGGCTGCGTCGGTGGCACTGTGTTATCCTCAAAGTGGGCTGCGTCGGTGGCACTGTGTTATCCTCAAAGCGGGTCGTGTCGGTGGCACTGTGTTATCCTCAAAGTGGGCAAGATGTCATATTAAATATAAGAACAGTTAGATGCAATGTCTAAAAACTGGTCTGACGTGTGCTGTGCTCTGTCTTCCTATAACATCAGCCACGGAGAACGAGAGACCACAGTTCATGTTAGAGGCGGTGGCCCGAATCGACGGCACTGTGTTTTCCTCAATGAAGGTGTTCGCGAGCACAACATCGGTGTCTGTGACATGCCCAGTACATATACACCCCACCCCTCTTGTCTTAGTCTTTAGTTGACTGTAAACATGGAAAGGGGCACAAGTCCTGCAAAAAATAAAATAATTGACCAGTCATCAGCTCACTAATACTAACTAGGCCAAATGTGGTTGTCAACATCTAGCCTATAAGACGGCTTCCTGAGCCTTACAGGGTGTTCTGCTCTCACCTAGCAACAAGTCACCGACGAACCACCTAACCTGTTCTACCACTTGTCATTTTAAAAACAAACAGCTGCCTGTCTACAGTGATGTGTGTGTGTGTGTGAGGTGTGTTCATTTGTCTGCTTCGGTGAGTTCTGGGCACACCGTTTTCTCAAGGCAAGCAGATGTCTACACCCCTCTGTCGGTAATTGATCAACATTAGGGGACTCTTGAATAAAGTCTTGGTTGTCGTTTAACGAGAGGCGACTCGTTTTCATGCAAAAATAATAATAATTGCGAAATACTAGTTAGATAATCCTCACGCATCACAAACACACCAGTGTTTTTAAATTTGGCATTTTACGTTTGTATTTTATGGAGTTTGGTCATTTTAAACTAAAATATCATTAAGTCTTAGTGACATTTTGTCATTTGAATAATGATTTAATCTAGTTATTGGCAATTGGTGGTCCTATCCGGCTGCCCTCTCTCCTGGCTGTCCCCACACGGCCCCTCTCTCCTGGCTGTCCCCACACGGCCCCTCTCTCCTCTCTCCTGGTTGTCCCCACACGGCCCCTCTCTCCTCTCTCCTGGTTGTCCCCACACGGCCCCTCTCTCCTGGCTGTCCCCACACGGCCCCTCTCTCCTCTCTCCTGGTTGTCCCCATATGGCCCCTCTCTCCTCTCCCTGGTTGTCCCCATACGGCCCCCCTCCTCTCTCCTGGTTGTCCCCATACGGCCCCTCCTCTCCCTGGTTGTCCCCATATGGCCCCTCTCCCTGGTTGTCCCCACATGGCCCCTCTCTCCTCTCTACTGGTTGTCCCCACACGGCCCCTCCCTCTCCTGGCTGTCCCCACACGGCCCCTCCACTCTCCCGGTTGTCCCCACACGGCCCCTCTCCTCTCTCCTGGTTGTCCCCATATGGCCCCTGTCTCCTCTCTCCTGGCTGTCCCCACACTGGTTGTCCCCATACCCCTCCTCTCTCCTGGTTGTCCCCATACGGCCCCTCTCTCCTCTCCCTGGTTGTCTCCTACGGCCCCTCTCCCTGGTTGTCCCCATACGGCCTGGTGGCGTCTGTTAGCGGGCCGTTGCTGGTGTGACTTGGCTCTCTGTGTCCAGAACTAACTCAATGAATAATTCTCAGACCCCTCTTTGTCCTCCTCTCTCTCCAAACCCCCACTACTCTGTTTCCTCCTGCCATTAGTCAGCAGCAGCTGTTCAATGAAAAGCATGAGTTTCCCCTCGAAGCCTCAAACAGAATATTTTCTAGTCTATAGGTGGAAGTGGCGTGAGTTACGTAACCTTAAACGTTTTCTCTATCCTTTTGCCATTTTGCCAAGCCAATTTAGGGTCTCTTTGTTGATTTGCCTTGACATTTAATGTGTGCTGTAAAACATGCTGTTTTTAACACGAGTCATTGTATGCCAGTGGTTGTGATCTACTGAAGGAGCGTGCAACACACAGCAGAGTGGTATCTAGCGATGAACAGGAACTTGATATAAGTCTCACCAGGGCCTCTGTTCTGAGACGGTGACCTCAGAGTTGATAAGCAGATTTTAGCGACAGGAAGTCATCTGTGAGCTAGTCACCATTGGCCTACTATCTTTCTTCCGCAACTGATCGCTCGGCTGACACTTTTCCTTGACTTTTGTACTTCCTACTCTGTCGTCTCGACACCGTTCGAAGAAATAGCCTGAAACTCCTATTTTTGTTGCACGTTATACTGAGGAGCTGCAGCTCTAGTACTGTTTGACAGATTTTCTGCAAAATTATGCAAATTTCACATTTTAAAACAGAACATTAACAAGGCTATAGACCGATAAGCATGACTGATTTTAAAATGTATTTCAATCGACTGCTATTTCCAGTAACAACTAGGCTAACACGTTATTTTGTGACTGTTTTTTTTGGGGGGCTCATTTTTATCAGCTTAATTTTTTTTCGGCCAGCTAATGGAAACTCCTGGCGTGTGCTTGTCAAACAGCCAGCGTTCACAAACAGCCAGCGTTCACAAACAGCCAGCGTTCACAAACAGCCAGCGTTCACAAACAGCCAGCGTTCACAGACAGCCAGCGTTCACAGACAGCCAGCGTTCACAGACAGCCAGCGTTCACAGACAGCCAGCGTTCACAGACAGCCAGCGTTCACAGACAGCCAGCGTTCACAGACAGCCAGCGTTCACAGACAGCCAGCGTTCACAGACAGCCAGCGTTCACAGACAGCCAGCGTTCACAGACAGCCAGCGTTCACAGACAGCCAGCGTTCACAGACAGCCAGCGTTCACAAACAGCCAGCGTTCACAAACAGCCAGCGTTCACAAACAGCCAGCGTTCAGCCAGACAGCCAGCGTTCACAGACAGCCAGCGTTCACAGACAGCCAGCGTTCACAGAGAAAGTTCACAGACAGCCAGCGTTCAAACAGCCAGCGTTCACAGACAGCCAGCGTTTTCACAGACAGCCAGCGTTCACAGACAGCCAGGTTCACAGACAGCCAGCGTTTTTTGTAAAAAAGCCATTTTCAGACAGCCAGCGTTCACAAACAGCCAGCGTTCACAAACAGCCAGCGTTTCACTCTGTCATTTAGAAATGTCTTTTTTAAAATTGTGAACAGGATGCATCTTTTTTGTAAAAAATATTTTCTGAACAGGTTCCCTTTTCACTCTGTCATTTAGGTTTTAGTATTGTGGAGTAACTCCAATGTTCATCCATCCTCATTTAGGTTTTAGTATTGTGGAGTAACTCCAATGTTCATCCATCCTCAGTTAGGTTTTAGTATTGTGGAGTAACTCCAATGTTCATCCATCCTCAGTTAGGTTTTAGTATTGTGGAGTAACTCCAATGTTCATCCATCCTCAGTTAGGTTTTAGTATTGTGGAGTAACTCCAATGTTCATCCATCCTCAGTTAGGTTTTAGTATTGTGGAGTAACTCCAATGTTCATCCATCCTCAGTTAGGTTTTAGTATTGTGGAGTAACTCCAATGTTCATCCATCCTCAGTTAGGTTTTAGTATTGTGGAGTAACTCCAATGTTCATCCATCCTCAGTTAGGTTTTAGTATTGTGGAGTAACTCCAATGTTCATCCATCCTCAGTTAGGTTTTAGTATTGTGGAGTAACTCCAATGTTCATCCATCCTCAGTTAGGTTTAGTATTGTGGAGTAACTCCAATGTTCATCCATCCTCAGTTAGGTTTTAGTGTATTGTGGAGTAACTCCAATGTTCATCCATCCTCAGTTAGGTTTTAGTATTGTGGAGTAACTCCAATGTTCATCCATCCTCAGTTAGGTTTTAGTATTGTGGAGTAACTCCAATGTTCATCCATCCTCAGTTAGGTTTTAGTATTGTGGAGTAACTCCAATGTTCATCCATCCTCAGTTAGGTTTTAGTATTGTGGAGTAACTCCAATGTTCATCCATCCTCAGTTAGGTTTTAGTATTGTGGAGTAACTCCAATGTTCATCCATCCTCAGTTAGGTTTTAGTATTGTGGAGTAACTCCAATGTTCATCCATCCTCAGTTAGGTTTTAGTATTGTGGAGTAACTCCAATGTTCATCCATCCTCAGTTAGGTTTTAGTATTGTGGAGTAACTCCAATGTTCATCCATCCTCAGTTAGGTTTTAGTATTGTGGAGTAACTCCAATGTTCATCCATCCTCAGTTAGGTTTTAGTATTGTGGAGTAACTCCAATGTTCATCCATCCTCAGTTAGGTTTTAGTATTGTGGAGTAACTCCAATGTTCATCCATCCTCAGTTAGGTTTTAGTATTGTGGAGTAACTCCAATGTTCATCCATCCTCAGTTAGGTTTTAGTATTGTGGAGTAACTCCAATGTTCATCCATCCTCAGTTAGGTTTTAGTATTGTGGAGTAACTCCAATGTTCATCCATCCTCAGTTAGGTTTTAGTATTGTGGAGTAACTCCAATGTTCATCCATCCTCAGTTAGGTTTTAGTATTGTGGAGTAACTCCAATGTTCATCCATCCTCAGTTAGGTTTTAGTATTGTGGAGTAACTCCAATGTTCATCCATCCTCAGTTAGGTTTTAGTATTGTGGAGTAACTCCAATGTTCATCCATCCTCAGTTAGGTTTTACTATTGTTAACTCCATGTTCATCCATCCTCAGTTGGGTTTTTATTGTGGAGTAACTCCAATGTTCATCCATCCTCAGTTGGGTTTTAGTATTGTGGAGTAACTCCAATGTTCATCCATCCTCAGTTAGGTTTTAGTATTGGGAGTAACTCCAATGTTCATCCATCCTCAGTTAGGTTTTAGTATTGTGGAGTAACTCCAATGTTCATCCATCCTCAGTTAGGTTTTAGTATTGTGGAGTAACTCCAATGTTCATCCATCCTCAGTTAGGTTTTAGTATTGTGGAGTAACTCCAATGTTCATCCATCCTCAGTTGTCACCTAATAACTTCACCTTATTCAGTATCTGCTTTACTGTTTATTCCATCTACCAATCAGTGCCCTTTCTTGGGAAAACCTCCATAGTCTTTTGTCGAGGCATTGGGGGGGAACCTACCTGGTCTTTTGTCGAGGCATTGGGGGGGGGAACCTCCCTGGTCTTTTGTCGAGGCATTGGGGGGGGGAAACCTCCTGGTCATTTGTCGAGGCATGGGGGGGGGGGAACCTCCCTGGTCATTTGTCGAGGCATTGGGGGGGACCTCCCTGGTCATTTGTCGAGGCATTGGGGGGGGAACCTCCTGGTCTTTTGTAGAGGCATTGGGGGGGGGGAAACCTCCCTGGTCTTTTGTCGAGGCATTGGGGGGGGGAAACCTCCCTGGTCTTTTGTAGAGGCATTGGGGGGGGGAAACCTCCCTGGTCTTTTGTAGAGGCATTGGGGGGGGGAAACCTCCCTGGTCTTTTGTCAAGGCATTGGGGGGGGGAAACCTCCCTGGTCTTTTGTCGAGGCATTGGGGGGAAACCTCCCTGGTCTTTTGTAGAGGCATTGGGGGGGAACCTCCTGGTCTTTTGTAGAGGCATTGGGGGGGGGGAAACCTCCTGGTCTTTTGTAGAGGCATTGGGGGGGGGGAACCTCCTGGTCTTTTGTAGAGGCATTGGGGGGGGGACCTCCCTGGTCTTTTGTCGAGGCATTGGGGGGGGAAACCTCCCTGGTCTTTTGTCGAGGCATTGGGGGGGAAACCTCCCTGGTATTTTGTCGAGGCATTGGGGGGGACCTCCCTGGTCTTTTGTCGAGGCATTGGGGGGGACCTCCCTGGTCTTTTGTCGAGGCATTGGGGGGGGGGACCTCCCTGGTCTTTTGTCGAGGCATTGGGGGGAGGGGGGAAACCTCCCTGGTCTTTTGTCGAGGCATTGGGGGCGGGGGGGAAACCTCCCTGGTCTTTTGTCGAGGCATTGGGGGGGGGAAACCTCCCTGGTCTTTTGTCGAGGCATTGGGGGGGAAACCTCCCTGGTCTTTTGTCGAGGCATTGGGGGCGGAGGGGGAACCTCCCTAGTCTTTTGTCGAGGCATTGGGGAGGGGGGGGGAAACTTCCCTGGTCTTTTGTCGAGGCATTGGGGGGCGGGGGGGGGGGACCTCCCTGGTCTTTTGTCGAGGCATTGGGGGGGAAACCTGCCTGGTCTTTTGTCGAGGCATTGGGGGGGGACCTCCCTGGTCTTTTGTCGAGGCGTTGGGGGGCGGAGGGGGGAACCTCCCTGGTCTTTTGTCGTTTGAATCTATGTTTTGAAATTCACTCCTCGACTGAGGGACCTTTTTACAGAGATGATGTAGTCATTTAAAAATAAATAATGTTAAAACACTTATGGCACACAATCCATGCAACTTATTATGTGACATGTTAGGCACATTGTTACTCCTGAATCTATTCTGACTTGCCATAACAAATAGGTTGAATACTTGAGTCAAGACATTTCAGCTTTTTACATTTTGTAAACATTTCTCAGCAAATAATTGCACTTGACCTTGTGTGATGTTGTCTTCAGGCTTGTAACATATTATTATTATTTTTTTTAACATATTTGTTTTGTTTTTTTTGGGGGGGGGTGAATACTTTCAGAAGACATTTTTATTATTATTATTATTTTTTTATTTTTTTATTATTATTATTTTTTTTTTTCCACCTTTATTTCACCAGGTTGGCGAGTTGAGAACAAGTTCTCATTTACAATTGCGACCTGGCCAAGATAAAGCAAAGCAGTTCGACACGTACAACGACGCAGAGTTACACATGGAGCAAAACAAACACAGTCAATAATACAGTAGAAACAAGTCTATATACGATGTGAGCAAATGAGGTGAGATAAGGGAGGTAAAGGCAACAAAAAAAGGCCATGGTGGCGAAGTAAATACAATATAGCAAGTAAAACACTGGAATGGTAGATTTGCAATGGAAGAATGTGCAAAGTAGAAATAAAAATAATGGGGTGCAAAGGAGCAAAATAAATAAATTAAATACAGTAGGGAAAGAGGTAGTTGTTTGGGCTAAATTATAGGTGGGCTATGTACAGGTGCAGTAATCTGTGAGCTGCTCTGACAGTTGGTGCTTAAAGCTAGTGAGGGAGATGAGTGTTTCCAATTTCAGTGCTTTTTGTAGTTCGTTCCAGTCATTGGCAGCAGAGAACTGGAAGGAGAGGTGGCCAAAGAAAGAATTGGTTTTGGGGGTGACTAGAGAGATATACCTGCTGGAGCGTGTGCTACAGGTGGGAGATGCTATGGTGACCAGCGAGCTGAGATAAGGGGGGACTTTACCTCGCAGGGTCTTGTAGATGACATGGAGCCAGTGGGTTTGGCGACGAGTATGAAGCGAGGGCCAGCCAACGAGAGCGTACAGGTCGCAATGGTGGGTAGTATATGGGGCTTTGGTGACAAAACGGATTGCACTGTGATAGACTGCATCCAATTTGTTGAGTAGGGTATTGGAGGCTATTTTGTAAATGACATCGCCAAAGTCGAGGATTGGTAGGATGGTCAGTTTTACAAGGGTATGTTTGGCAGCATGAGTGAAGGATGCTTTGTTGCGAAATAGGAAGCCGATTCTAGACTTAATTTTGGAATGGAGATATTTGATATGGGTCTGGAAGGAGAGTTTACAGTCTAACCAGACACCTAAGTATTTGTAGTTGTCCACGTATTCTAAATCAGAGCCGTCCAGAGTAGTGATGTTGGACAGGCGGGCAGGTGCGGGTAGCAATCGGTTGAAGAGCATGCATTTAGTTTTACTTGTATTTAAGAGCAATTGGAGGCCACGGAAGGAGAGTTGTATGGCATTGAAGCTTGCCTGGAGGGTTGTTAACAGTGTCCAAAGAAGGGCCAGAGGTATACAGAATGGTGTCGTCTGCGTAGAGGTGGATCAGAGACTCACCAGCAGCAAGAGCGACCTCATTGATGTATACAGAGAAGAGAGTCGGTCCAAGAATTGAACCCTGTGCATCCCCATAGAGACTGCCAGAGGTCCGGACAGCAGACCCTCCGATTTGACACACTGAACTCTATCGGAGAAGTAGTTGGTGAACCAGGCGAGGCAGTCATTTGAGAAACCAAGGCTGTCGAGTCTGCCGATGAGGATGTGGTGATTGACAGTCGAAAGCCTTGGCCAGATCAATGAACACGGCTGCACAGTAATGTTTCTTATCGACATTAGCATTCTGTAAACGGTAATGAATGGGTGGATTGTGTCTCCTTGTCCAACTCTAGCACCATGTAAAGAATGCTGCTGGTACGATGCATCTCTGCCTCTCATCGCTTCTTTGTTCCAAATTTATTTAGCTTCTAACTCAACTCATTGCTTGTGTCCCAAATGCCACTCTATTCACTACATAGTGCCTTACTTTTGACCAGAGCCCTATTGGCCCCTATAGGGTGCCATTTTTGAATCATCTCATTATCCATCCAGCCGGGTGTTTAGGGTTGGCATTGAGCCAAGTGGTGGGATGGTGACTGGGGTGCTTTGGAAGATAAAAAGGGAGCTGTTGTGGATTAATTGAAGCTGGTTAGATGGCAGCAGTAACAAACTACACAGAATTAACATTTTAATAACCTGAGTCATTAGATCTCTACATCTCTCAAGACAACTGGAGCACTGGGCCAGTCGTTCTTAAATAACACCTGGGCCAGTCGCTCTTAAATAACACCTGGGCCAGTCGCTCTTAAATAACACCTGGGCCTGTCGCTCTTAAATAACACCTGGGCCAGTCGCTCTTAAATAACACCTGGGCCAGTCGCTCTTAAATAACACCGGGGCCGGTCGCTCTTAAATAACACCGGGCCGGTAATCTTAAATAACACCTGGGCCGGTCGCTCTTAAATAACACCGGGGCCGGTCGCTCTTAAATAACACCGGGGCCGGTCGCTCTTAAATAACACCGGGGCCGGTCGCTCTTAAATAACACCTGGGCCGGTCGCTCTTAAATAACACCGGGGCCGGTCGCTCTTAAATAACACCGGGCGGTCGCTCTTAAATAACACCGGGGGGCTTAAATAACACCGGGCGGTCGCTTAAATAACACCTGGGCCGGTCGCTCTTAAATAACACCGGGCCGGTCGCTCTTAAATAACACCGGTCGCTCTTAAATAACACCGGGCCTGTCGCTCTTAAATAACACCTGGTCGCTCTTAAATAACACCTGGGCCAGTCGCTTAAATAACACCGGGCCGGTCGCTCTTAAATAACACCTGGGCCGGTCGCTCTTAAATAACACCTGGGCCAGTCGCTCTTAAATAACACCGGGCCGGTCGCTCTTAAATAACACCGGGCCGGTCGCTCTTAAATAACACCGGGGCCGGTCGCTCTTAAATAACACCGGGGCCGGTCGCTCTTAAATAACACCTGGGCCGGTCGCTCTTAAATAACACCTGGGCCGGTCGCTCTTAAATAACACCTGGGCCGGTCGCTCTTAAATAACACCGGGGCCGGTCGCTCTTAAATAACACCTGGGCCGGTCGCTCTTAAATAACACCGGGGCCGGTCGCTCTTAAATAACACCTGGGCCGGTCGCTCTTAAATAACACCTGGGTCGGTCGCTCTTAAATAACACCGGGGCCGGTCGCTCTTAAATAACACCGGGGCCGGTCGCTCTTAAATAACACCGGGGCCGGTCGCTCTTAAATAACACCAGGGCCGGTCGCTCTTAAATAACACCGGGCCGGTCGCTCTTAAATAACACCTGGGCCGGTCGCTCTTAAATAACACCTCGGTCGCTTAAATAACACCTGGGCCGGTCGCTCTTAAATAACACCTGGGCCGGTCGCTCTTAAATAACACCTGGGCCGGTCGCTCTTAAATAACACCTGGGCCGGTCGCTCTTAAATAACACCTGGGCCGGTCGCTCTTAAATAACACCAGGGTCGGTCGCTCTTAAATAACACCAGGGCGGTCGCTCTTAAATAACACCTGGGCCGGTCGCTTTAAATAACACCGGGCCGGTCGCTCTTAAATAACACCTGGGCCGGTCGCTCTTAAATAACACCGGGGCCGGTCGCTCTTAAATAACACCTGGGCCGGTCGCTCTTAAATAACACCTGGGCCGGTCGCTCTTAAATAACACCTGGGCCGGTCGCTCTTAAATAACACCTGGGCCGGTCGCTCTTAAATAACACCGGGGCCGGTCGCTCTTAAATAACACCGGGGCCGGTCGCTCTTAAATAACACCTGGGCCGGTCGCTCTTAAATAACACCGGGGCCGGTCGCTCTTAAATAACACCGGGGCCGGTCGCTCTTAAATAACACCTGGGCCAGTCGCTCTTAAATAACACCTGGGCCTGTCGCTCTTAAATAACACCGGGGCCGGTCG
Organism: Oncorhynchus masou masou; assembly: GCF_036934945.1. Classification (NCBI taxonomy): domain Eukaryota; kingdom Metazoa; phylum Chordata; class Actinopteri; order Salmoniformes; family Salmonidae; genus Oncorhynchus; species Oncorhynchus masou. The sequence goes on along the minus strand of NC_088212.1, from coordinate 5,151,023 downwards.
CTCTTAAATAACACCTGGCCCGGTCGCTCTTAAATAACACCGGGGCCTGTCGCTCTTAAATAACACCGGGGCCGGTCGCTCTTAAATAACACCGGGGCCAGCTCAGGTGTAACACATACTGACTAACGAGGTGACACTAATCGGTGTGCCTAATGTCAAACCTTGACATTTTAAATGGGAAAACCAAAGGCTGTAACTAGGGTTGCACATTTTGGGGAATATTCAGAAGTGGAGCATTTGTTTGAATTAATGGAAAAATATGTAAATTAATATTAATAGCATTTAAATGTATTTTTTTTTTTTGCATAGGATATATTTACCATATCATATGAAGACAAACAAACTTACCTGATTTTAAATCCTTCCAAAAAAAAAGGTTTTAAGAATTGAACTTAAATGAGTTGACTCTTCACATGGGAGGATTTCACTGAACAACAAAAGGGAATATTGAATGATCCCCAATGATCCATCGCATCTACCAAAAAAACGTTTTCAACATACATCTGTAAAAGGATAGTCTAAACTAAAGCTCTGGTTGACTTCCTCTCACGCTTCCATGTCTTCTCCTTGGACCTCCTCAATGTCCACCTCTTGAACATCAGACTCTGAGGCTTCATCTTCACTGTCACTTTCCAACCCTGTTGAGGATGGCTCGTTGTCAGGCTCAAAAAGCCTCAAATTTGCCTGATTAATCATTTTCACCCCGACGAGAGGGACCTTTGTCAGGTTGCTTGTTGTGAGCGCTGAGGGAACTTTATGCACTTGGCCAGATTCTGCAATTTTTTGTTGTTGTTGCATTCTTCACATATGATTTGGCACAGTATTTGCAAATGTACACAGCTTTTCCTTCTACATTAGCTGCAGTGAAATGTCTCCACACATCAGATGGTGCCCGTGGCATTTTCCTGCAAAGATTTGAAAGTGTGTGGGGGGGGGAAGAAACCCCAAATACAATTCCATGTACAGATAAATAGTTAAGCAGTTAGATTAAACTACTCCTTTTGTAAGATAAATGTTTTAAAATGAAACCTGTATGGAAACGGGTGAATTAATATTCAGTTAGCAGGCTCAAGCAAGCTAAAACCCCATGGTAGCAACAACTAACTAGAAGAAATGGTTAACAAGTTTAGAATTGATTTAAACACACTTTGCTGTAGGCTATTATTTACTAGTTAACAAAAATTATGTATGTCGTATAAAATATATTCACCCCACCCAGCATCAAAACTTACCAGAGAGCATGTAGTCCTTGGCTCAGACAGTGTAGTTCTGTTGGCTCAATAGCATCTCATTCGTGTGCAAGATCTTGAAAATCAGCTGCACATGTGATGGAAGAATGCACTGTGGGTTGCAATTCTATTTAATTGGGGATAGATTAGCCAAAAATATTTCCTAGAAGATCTAGAATTGCCTTGTGTATCCCACAAAAAAAGGTTTACTGTTATAAGCTAACATTTGTAAATGAATATAAGCAAAATTAGAGGGCTTAACTTCCCATGGGAAATTATTTTCATTTACCTGAAAGTTTCCAACCCTTTGCAGACCTATCTGTAGAGGTGGGACCAGGTCATGTGACTCGGGACCAGGTCATGTGACTCGGGACCAGGTCATGTGACTCGGGACCAGGTCATGTGACTCCCTGTAACACAAGTTATCAACTGAAAATGAGAACAAGATGTATTTAGTTATCCTTCAGCTACTCCCTTAAATCTACATTTTTTGCAAAGTTTGTGTTCACTGACGGGGTTTAGGCGCCCCGCCTGAGAATTACAATGGCAGAAAAATCCCTGATTTACCTTGATTTACATGCAACAATATATGAGTAGGCTACTTATGCAACACTCAATTGATCTCAACACATGTTATTAAAGAAGAGTCTCTGGGGGGGGGGGGGTTCCGTGGTAACGGGTTCCGTGGTAACGGGTTCCGTGTCACTCGATGCACATGAACTAATAGGCTGAGGTTTATATTTGACTCGTTGAATACAGCAGGGTCACTGTGCCGTGTGCACCTACGGCCCGTAGCAACGGCCTCCTGCACCAGCTTCTGGGTAATACATGTTACGCTCCGTTTGGAGGGTAGTTGATTTTAAATGTTTGTGGAGGAGGGAAGTCATGCTGCGAACACACATCATGAATCCAATTTTGTTTTTTATGGCCACATTGTTCCAATGACCTTGAATGTGAACAGACAAGGTGCCATCCCAAATGGCACCCTAATCCCTATATAGTGCACTACTTTTGACCAGAAGCACTAGGCTATATAGCAGTGTTACTCAATATTTTTTGGGGGTTGTAAAGGGGTCACTTTGGTTTGAGACAGTCTTTCAGAGGGCCTCAGATCTTTTCATTTGTTACTTTTCTTCCGATATTATCAACCGAGAGTAAATTCAGAGCAATAGAATGCATGCAATCGATTTGATGTACAGCACATTATATATATTTATAGCCTAGTGGTTAGAGCGTTGGACTAGTAACCGGAAGGTTGCGAGTTCAAACCCCCGAGCTGACAAGGTACAAATCTGTCGTTCTGACCCTGAACAGGCAGTTAACCCACTGTTCCCAGGCCGTCATTGAAAATAAGAATTTGTTCTTAACTGACTTGCCTGGTTAAATAAAGGTAAAATTAAATTAAAATTAATATATATATATATATATATATATATATATATATATATATATATATATCCAACTACTGAAGGAAACTACTATATATGTATTTATTTATGTATTTATTTATATATTTATAAATAAATAAATAAATTAAAACACAGGCTACATCACATGTATATGACCCATAATAAGTGTTACCTCAGTAGTTGGATGGGAGAATGTCCCCTCTGCTACTTGACTGAATTCCCTCAGTAGTTGGATGAGAGAATGTCCCCCCTGCTACTTGACTGAATTCCTTCAGTAGTTGGATGAGAGAATGTCCCCCCTGCTACTTGACTGAATTCCCTCAGTAGTTGGATGAGAGAATGTCCCCCCTGCTACTTGACTGAATTCCTTCAGTAGTTGGATGAGAGAATGTCCCCTCTGCTACTTGACTGAATTCCCTCAGTAGTTGGATGAGAGAATGTCCCCTCTGCTACTTGACTGAATTCCCTCAGTAGTTGGATGAGAGAATGTCCCCTCTGCTACTTGACTGAATTCCTTCAGTAGTTGGATGAGAGAATGTCCCCTCTGCTACTTGACTGAATTCCTTCAGTAGTTGGATGAGAGAATGTCCCCTCTGCTACTTGACTGAATTCCTTCAGTAGTTGGATGAGAGAATGTCCTCTGCTACTTGACTGAATTCCTTCAGTAGTTGGATGAGAGAATGTCCCCTCTGCTACTTGACTGAATTCCTTCAGTAGTTGGATGAGAGAATGTCCCCCTGCTACTTGACTGAATTCCTTCAGTAGTTGGATGAGAGAATGTCCCCCCTGCTACTTGACTGAATTCCCTCAGTAGTTGGATGAGAGAATGTCCCCTCTGCTACTTGACTGAATTCCTTCAGTAGTTGGATGAGAGAATGTCCCCTCTGCTACTTGACTGAATTCCTTCAGTAGTTGGATGAGAGAATGTCCCCTCTGCTACTTGACTGAATTCCTTCAGTAGTTGGATGAGAGAATGTCCCCTCTGCTACTTGACTGAATTCCTTCAGTAGTTGGATGAGAGAATGTCCCCTCTGCTACTTGACTGAATTCCTTCAGTAGTTGGATGAGAGAATGTCCCCTCTGCTACTTGACTGAATTCCCTCAGTAGTTGGATGAGAGAATGTCCCCTCTGCTCTTCAGTAGTTGGATGAGAGAATGTCCCATCTGCTACTTGACTGAATTCCTCAGTAGTTGGATGAGAGAATGTCCCCTCTGCTACTTGACTGAATTCCCTCAGTAGTTGGATGAGAGAATGTCCACTCTGCTACTTGACTGAATTCCTTCTCGACTTGTTGCTGTTCCTCAATACAGGTCTTCATTGGTCAGTCCGTTTTTTTTCTATTTGTTTCACAATGTTCAATTGTCAAAAAATGTTGCTTCACAGGATTAAGTGATGACATATTTTACTTTTTTTTTTTGTACACACTGTTTCGGAAGTGGATACTGTCTGACTTAAGGCAGAAATGGGTAACACCTGATCTTAGTTCACCTTGCAGTTTGCCTTTAGCTCCGCTATCTCGTCACTCTCTATTTCCATGACGGTCAGGACAGAGGGCTGTGATGACACCGACACGTGAAAAGGGGGGGGTTATCATTGAAGTTTAGTAAACTCTCACTCCATAATATCCTTGTAGTATGTCTGGGTTGGATGTGGTGACGGCTCTGAGTTTTTTTGAGGAAATTTACTAACCTGCCAGGTATGAACAGTGTGGTGACTTTTTATTTTATTTTGAAATGCTGTGACCACACCTAGCATTTTTGTCTGGAGTTTTATCTTTCCCTTGGAGTTGGAGATTCACCATGTTCAGGTGGCAGGTGATGTCAATTATAAAAAGGTCAGCTTTAACATCCACTGTGGATCCTCCGGCTCTGGCTCTACTCTCTCCCCTGGCTGGGGCTCAGCAGGCTCTGGCTCTACTCTCTCCCCTGGCTGGGGCTCAGCAGGCTCTGGCTCTACTCTCTCCCCTGGCTGGGGCTCAGCAGGCTCTGGCTCTACTCTCTCCCCTGGCTGGGGCTCAGCAGGCTCTGGCTCTCTCCCCTGGCTGGGGCTCAGCAGGCTCTGGCTCTACTCTCTCCCCTGGCCTGGCTGGGGCTCAGCAGGCTCTGGCTCTACTCTCTCCCCTGGCTGGGGCTCAGCAGGCTCTGGCTCTACTCTCTCCCCTGGCTGGGGCTCAGCAGGCTCTGGCTCTACTCTCTCCCCTGGCTGGGGCTCAGCAGGCTCTGGCTCTACTCTCCCCTGGCTGGGGCTCAGCAGGCTCTGGCTCTACTCTCTCCCCTGGCTGGGGCTCAGCAGGCTCTGGCTCTACTCTCTCCCCTGGCTGGGGCTCAGCAGGCTCTGGCTCTACTCTCTCCCCTGGCGGGGGCTCAGCAGGCTCTGGCTCTACTCTCTCCCCTGGCTGGGGCTCAGCAGGCTCTGGCTCTACTCTCTCCCCTGGCTGGGGCTCAGCCGGCTCTGGCTCTACGCTCTCCCCTGGCTGTGGCTCAGCAGGCTCTGGCTCTACTCTCTCCCCTGGCTGGGGCTCAGCCGGCTCTGGCTCTACGCTCTCCCTGGCTGTGGCTCAGCAGGCTCTGGCTCTACTCTCCCTGGCTGGGGCTCAGCAGGCTCTGGCTCTACTCTCTCCCCTGGCTGGGGCTCAGCCGGCTCTGGCTCTACGCTCTCCCCTGGCTGTGGCTCAGCAGGCTCTGGCTCTACTCTCTCCCCTGGCTGGGGCTCAGCCGGCTCTGGCTCTACGCTCTTCCCTGGCTGTGGCTCAGCAGGCTCTGGCTCTACTCTCTCCCCTGGCTGTGGGCTCAGCAGGCTCTGGCTCTACTCCCCTGGCTGGGGCTCCCTGGCTGGGGCTCAGCAGGCTCTGGCTCAGCAGGCTCTCTCTCCCTGGCTGGGGCTCAGCAGGCTCTGGCTCTACTCTCTCCCCTGGCTGGGGCTCAGCAGGCTCTGGCTCTACTCTCTCCCCTGGCTGGGGCTCAGCAGGCTCTGGCTCTACTCTCCCCTGGCTGTGGGCTCAGCAGGCTCTGGCTCTACTCTCTCCCCTGGCTTGCAACAAATTCACGGATTTGAGGGAGGAGCGAGAAATCTTCCCAAAACAGCCATCTTG
>NC_088212.1:5132793-5140293 GCF_036934945.1 Oncorhynchus masou masou | reverse complement strand
GTTTCTCTCTCTCTTTCTCTCTGTCTCGCTCTCTCCCCTGTTTTTACAGTCACGTAGGGAAGAGGGGTTAAAAGCACAGTGGTAGTTGTAGGCTAGCGTAATAGTACTGATTTATTACATTATTTTTTGGGGGGGGGGCTAAAGTGAGACTGTGTGTGTATGTCCGGCCAGCTACATCAACTGATTTGATGTACCCTTGAGCCAAGTGCTGCTGATTATTAACTACAGATGGGCTTGATGATTAATTGACCAATTGAATCACGTATGATTGTATCGGTGTACACCAGCAAATGAGTGGAGGTTGAGGAAAGGTTTGGGAAGGGGGGGAACTCTGAAGTAAATGCATGTCTAGACTAGTGTTTTGCTTTTTTTTATTACAGCCATTTTAGAAAAATGGGTAAACCTGGTTTTACAGCACAGCTCTATTTTTAGTACCATGGGGTTTGCGGCCGTTCCACCCACGCCTCTCAGCTAAGGAAATGGTGAAAGTCATGTGACGGTGGTTCTAGAGATCTGTCGTGGCTCCTATGGTCAAGTCATGTGACGGTGGTTCTAGAGATCTGTCATGGCTCCTATGGTCAAGTCATGTGACGATGGTTCTAGAGATCTGTCGTGGCTCCTATGATCAAGTCATGTGACGGTGGTTCTAGAGATCTGTCGTGGCTCCTATGATCAAGTCATGTGACTGTGGTTCTAGAGATCTGTCGTGGCTCCTATGGTCAAGTCATGTGACGGTGGTTCTAGAGATCTGTCGTGGCTATGGTCAAGTCATGTGACGGTGGTTCTAGAGATCTGTCGTGGCTCCTATGGTCAGTGTGACGGTGGTGGTTCTCAAGTCAGATCTGATCTGTCGTGGCTCCTATGGTCAAGTCATGTGACGGTGGTTCTAGAGATCTGTCGTGGCTCCTATGGTCAAGTCATGTGACGGTGGTTCTAGAGATCTGTCGTGGCTCCTATGGTCAAGTCATGTGACGGTGGTTCTAGAGATCTGTCGTGGCTCCTATGGTCAAGTCATGTGACGGTGGTTCTAGACGGTGGTTCTAGAGATCTGTCGTGGCTCCTATGGTCAAGTCATGTGACGGTGGTTCTAGAGATCTGTCGTGGCTCCTATGGTCAAGTCATGTGACGGTGGTTCTAGAGATCTGTCGTGGTGGGCTCCTATGGTCAAGTCATGTGACGGTGGTTCTAGAGATCTGTCGTGGCTCCTATGGTCAAGTCATGTGACGGTGGTTCTAGAGATCTGTCGTGGCTCCTATGGTCAAGTCATGTGACGGTGGTTCTAGAGATCTGTCGTGGCTCCTATGGTCAAGTCATGTGACGGTGGTTCTAGAGATCTGTCGTGGCTCCTATGGTCAAGTCATGTGACGGTGGTTCTAGAGATCTGTCGTGGTCCTATGGTCAAGTCATGTGACGGTGGTTCTAGAGATCTGTCGCTCCTATGGTCAAGTCATGTGACGGTGGTTCTAGAGATCTGTCGTGGCTCCTATGGTCAAGTCATGTGACGGTGGTTCTAGGTGGTTCTATGGTCAAGTCATCGGTGGTTCTAGAGATCTGGTGGCTCCTATGGTCAAGTCATGTGACGGTGGTTCTAGAGATCTGTCGTGGCTCCTATGGTCAAGTCATGTGACGGTGGTTCTAGAGATCTGTCGTGGCTCCTATGGTCAAGTCATGTGACGGTGGTTCTAGAGATCTGTCGTGGCTCCTATGGTCAAGTCATGTGACGGTGGTTCTCAAGTCAGAGATCTGTCGTGGCTCCTATGGTCAAGTCATGTGACGGTGGTTCTAGAGATCTGTCGTGGCTCCTATGGTCAAGTCATGTCGGTGGTTCTAGAGATCTGTCGTGGCTCCTATGGTCAAGTCATGTGACGGTGGTTCTAGAGATCTGGTGGCTCCTATGGTCAAGTCATGTGACGGTGGTTCTAGAGATCTGTCGTGGCTCCTATGGTCAAATAGAATTTTATTTAAAAAAGCCTGGATGCTGCTTCTTGTTTTCAATCAAGGTTCACAGCTGGAGAGGAGCAGGTTGAGGTTATAATGGAGGCCAGTATTTTTTTAGCTGTGTACCAAAAGAAGTGGGGGGGGGGGGCTTCCATTTTTTTCTACTTTTTTTTTTTGCTGATAAAAGCCAATCCTAGACTGTTGCTTTTAAAGCAAGAGGCTAGTGTCCTCTTTTTTCCAAATCCACAAACTGAGGCCACATTGTTCAGCGATTAGGCTCTGTGTCACGTTCTTGATATTCGTGTAACAAATGGGCAATCTCGCTAATTAGACAGATTGTATTATTTATTAAAAAAAAATAATAATAAAAAAAATAAATATATAAGCTGTTATACAGTGGAGGCATCAGGATTACCCTGTCTGTGTTGACAATGGTGACGATGTTCCTCATCAAAGGGCTTCCGTGGATTCCAGAACGCCTGGAAAGTTCCAGAGAGTGATTGTTAGTGTGCTCAGTGTTCCGTCAAGGGGTCCGATCTACTCTCCTGGTGCGGAATCTATCGACTCCACGCCAAAAGCAAACTGTGCTCTATTTTAAAAAAACAACATTTTTTAGGTCCCACAACCATCTCTCTACGCAGTAGTTCTCCAACATCATGTTGTAACTCTGGGAGAATCTTTCTTTTTTAAACTAGCTATCGAAACTTTTATTTTTATTAAAAACACCATTTTGAATTGTTACATTGATTGGTCTGATAAAAGCACACGAGGAGCTGTAGCAGAGCTCCGTCTACATGGACTGGTATTTTAATCAACAAATAGGCAAAAAATTATTTTCTCAATGGGATTTTTTTCTTCTTCTCCCGGACAATTGGCCGGCAGCAATTTTATCTTTCGTCTTTCCAAAAAAATTTGGGGTCCAAAAGCTGGCTACTACCAACTAGCCAAAACCCTTTGCTGGATTAATGTATCCAGAATTTAAGAAAATGTTTCATTCAAGTGAACAAATTCTTATTTACAACGACGGCCTAGGAACAGTGGGTTAACTGGTCTAGGAACAGTGTTTGTTCAGGGGGCAGAACGACACATTTTTTTTGTACCTTGTCAGCTCGGGGGATTCGATCTTGCCATCTTCCCGGGATTCGATCTTGCAACCTTCCGGGGTTACTAGTCCAATGCTCTAACCGCTAGGCTACCTACCGCCTCTACACTCTAACCACTAGGCCACCTGCCCGCCTCTACACTCTAACCACTAGGGTACCTGCCTCCTCTACACTCTAACCACTAGGCTACCCTGCCGCCTCTACACTCTAACCACTAGGCCACCTGCCCGCCTCTACACTCTAACCACTAGGCTACCTGCCCGCCTCTACATTCTAACCACTAAGCTACCCTACCGCCTCCACACTCTAACCACTAGGCTACCCTGCCTGCCTCTACACTCTAACCACTAGGCTACCCTGCCTGCCTCTACACTCTAACCACTAGGCTACCCTGCCGCCTCTACACTCTAACCACTAGGCTACCCTGCCTCCTCTACACTCTAACCACTAGGCTATCCTGCCTCCTCTACACTCTAACCACTAGGCTATCCTGCCTCCTCTACACTCTAACCACTAGGCTACCCTACCTCCTCTACACTCTAACCACTAGGCTACCTACCTCCTCTACACTCTAACCACTAGGCTACCCTGCCACCTCTACACTCTAACCACTAGGCTACCCTGCCTACCTCCTCTACACTCTAACCACTAGGCTACCTACCTCCTCTACACTCTAACCACTAGGCTACCTACCTCCTCTACACTCTAACCACTAGGCTACCCTACCTCCTCTACACTCTAACCACTAGGCTACCCTACCTCCTCTACACTCTAACCACTAGGCTACCCTGTCATCCCCTATGGAGTTCTACATAGAGACTGGAGGTTGTTTTGTTTTGTTTTGTTTGTTTGTTTGTTTGTTTGTTTGTGGATGTTCCATTAGAGTGGATGGATGGGCACAGAATGTCATTCGACACGAATTCCTTTTCACATACAACAAACGCTTGGTTGAAGAATCCCTACTGTTGACCAATCATTGACGAAGGTTCTACTGACTTTTCAACACACACACACACACACACACACACACAAAATGTGCACAAACTGTTCCCGAAATGGGAAGCATGCGGACGCCTATCTATTTCGCACTCATGTCTGTCTGTGTGAGGGGGGCTCATGTCTGTCTGTGTGAGGGGGCTCATGGCTGTCTGTGTGAGGGGGCTCATGGCTGTCTGTGTGAGGGGGGGCTCATGGCTGTCTGTGTGAGGGGGCTCATGGCTGTCTGTGTGAGGGGGGCTCATGTCTGTCTGTGTGAGGGGGGCTCATGTCTGTCTGTGTGAGGGGGGCTCATGGCTGTCTGTGTGAGGGGGGCTCATGTCTGTCTGTGTGAGGGGGCTCATGTCTGTCTGTGTGAGGGGGGGCTCATGGCTGTCTGTGTGAGGGGGCTCATGGCTGTCTGTGTGAGGGGGCTCATGTCTGTCTGTGTGAGGGGGGCTCATGGCTGTCTGTGTGAGGGGCCTCATGGCTGTCTGTGTGAGGGGGCTCATGGCTGTCTGTGTGAGGGGGCTCATGGCTGTCTGTGTGAGGGGGCTCATGGCTGTCTGTGTGAGGGGGCTCATGGCTGTCTGTGTGAGGGGGCTCATGTCTGTCTGTGTGAGGGGCCTCATGGCTGTCTGTGTGAGGGGGCTCATGGCTGTCTGTGTGAGGGGGCTCATGGCTGTCTGTGTGAGGGGGGCTCATGTCTGTCTGTGTGAGGGGGCTCATGGCTGTCTGTGTGAGGGGGCTCATGGCTGTCTGTGTGAGGGGGCTCATGGCTGTCTGTGTGAGGGGGCTCATGGCTGTCTGTGTGAGGGGGCTCATGGCTGTCTGTGTGAGGGGGCTCATGGCTGTCTGTGTGAGGGGGCTCATGTCTGTCTGTGTGAGGGGGGCTCATGGCTGTCTGTGTGAGGGGGCTCATGGCTGTCTGTGTGAGGGGGGCTCATGTCTGTCTGTGTGAGGGGGGCTCATGGCTGTCTGTGTGAGGGGGGCTCATGGCCTTGTTGGTCCCGACCACAACATCAATCTCCTGTACAGAGAGGCTCCCTCCTACCCTGTTCTCTCTCCTCTCTGTCTGCAGGGCAAAAAGCCCCCTAACAAACCATCTCTCCTGAGGCACTCTGGGAGAATAATGGACTCTATAGCCACTGCGTGTGTGTGTGTGTGTGTGTGTGTGTGTGTGTGTGTGTGTGTGCACAAAAGGATTTAGACTGATTTAGTGAGATCCTGAACCATATGGTCTCTGTCAAGTAGGCAGGCAGAGACGCAGGCTCTGGGGAGAGCGACTGGGAGGGCTCTCTTCTCTCTAAAGCCACTTGTCTCTGTCTCTCTTGCTGCTTGCCTCCTCTCTTTCTCCTTCCTGCTTGATATCTCATTAGTTTGAGTTCAAGTTTTTTTTTTTTAAACAGTTTTTATTGCAGTTCCAGTACAATCTGAACACAAACAGTTTCCTACCACTGCTGGTAATGACTCTCGCCAGCGAGTTGGCTCCGTTTTAGGTTGTTATAAATATATGAATGGTTATGAGTAATGGAGAAAAAGTTTCCCATCCGGACAGACCCGAGGAGGACAGCTCTAGAACCGTTCTGTATAGACCTGGTCGGATCCAAATCCGTGCAAAAAAACCATCAGGAAAGACCATTTTGGTAAGCTACTTTTTAACCAGAGCTGATGAAGCACGAGGCAGAGTGGTGGTGTTCTGGCAGGGAGGAGCGAGAGATGAGAGACCACAAACAACCAAGCTGACTCGTGCTCGTCGACGAAAAGCTGCTAAAGCTCAAATGAATTACATAGAAACCGGTCTTGACTGCATCAAACCGGGGGAAACTAATTTGACTCTGCACGTGCTTTCTCGTCCTACACAGTAACGAACGGCTCCATTCAGAATAAAACAGAGCAGTTCTTACCTTCGTCGTTGTAGTCTATCCTCCCTAAATTCCCTTTCAAGTCTCGTTCACTCAATTACATTCTGACCACACACACACACACACGTGCTGAGTGAGCACACAAGCTCATGTTAGGCCTACGGAAATAAAAACATATCTGACAGGCTACAGAAGCTTCATTCTGTGCCAAATAACGACAGTTGGAGAAATTTAAAATAAAAAATAGATTAAGTTGAAGTAGGAAAATCATGTGTTCCAAAAATGAGCTGTAGTTTTGGAATAATCGATTCCCATCTATTTTCCAGCTGAGGCTCTTATGCTCGTGCCATTTGGGATTGGTTAGCCTAGGTTAGAGGTCGACCTCTAGCCTAGGTTATAATATTTTTTCCCCCAGTGGGGAGGGGGGGCCTTCCTCTAAATAAATAAAAAATATATTAAATAAATCACTCAAACATAAAAAATGTCAAAGCCCATCCCTAACCTTCTCAATTTAATTTCACTAACTCATCATTTTATTATGGTTGACCTTTCCTCCTTTCTGTGACCCTTGACCTCCCTAATTTGTCATGGTGAAGGGTTTCGTCTGTTCGGTTGTGTTGTAGGTTATCCTATCCAGATGTGAGGTGAGTCTCGCTGGTCCTCTAATGTAATCAGTCTGTTTCGTGTGGCTCTGGTACAGAGGATCGGGAGAAGGGGGGCGTAGACCAGACGCAGCATGGGACGTGGGCCTTCCTTATCTTAATAGCTTATTACTGCTTTATTGTGTACACACATTATTATCAGTGCTAATTTCTCCTTATTTAATTTTTTAAAATTGTACCTTTTTATTTAACCAGGCAAGTCAGTTAAGAACAAATTCTTATTTTCAATGACGGCCTGGGAACAGTGGGTTAACTACCTGTTCAGGGGCAGAACGACAGATTTTGTACCTTGTCAGCTCGGGGGTTTGAACTCACAACCTTCCAGTTACTAGTCCAACGCTCTAACCACTAGGCTACCCTGCCGCCCCAGGGAGGACTGTGCGGTGAGAGAATCGTGCTCCGCTGTCCTGTCACAGCCCCCTGTAGAGTTGACAGGACGTTGATCGGAGACCTGATTTAAGCCAATCTAGAATGTAGCCTACTGTTAGCCCACATGGACTTGACTCCTACTGCGGTCTCTCTCCTCTATGAATTACATTGTGTTAATGTTAATGTAAATATGATGATGTGATATAACAAGAAGAAAATTAATTGTTTTATATAACAGAAGAAAATAAATTCTGCCTTTTTTTAATAGAACACGAGTCAATGTGTCTAGACATTCCACTTGACCAGCCAGAAAGCACACGACACCAAATGAGTTTCACAGTATTGCTAAAATGTTTTTACCGAAAGATCGAGCTGTGACCTCCGTATAGATTACTGATACCCTAGAATGGGAACTCTGCTCTTGGACAAACATTTTAAGGATGTTTTCAGCACCACACGAATCGGTTCCCTGATCCACTCTCGCTGTGTGACTGCTTGTCTGCCCGTCTGTCAGTCTGTCTGTCTGCCCGTCAGTCAGTCTGTCTGTCTGCCCGGCTGTCAGTCTGTCTGCCCGTCTGTCAGTCTGTC
>NC_088212.1:5068874-5132693 GCF_036934945.1 Oncorhynchus masou masou | reverse complement strand
TGACCTGACTAGATCATAAATGAACAATCGTCCAGACAGAGGCTTGAGTTTGCGAATTGACGGTTTATTAAACCAACTTTACACAGGCTACTGTTTGGGTCAGAAAGCACACGCCAAAAAGATGACAGATAACCCACAAGCCAATCGTGACCTTCTCTTGGGAAGCCCAGACGTAAGAGAGAGAGAACAAAGGCTGAACCTGGTCTTAACTTCCAATGCTCCACCCCCTGCCCAACCCCCTCCACGCCACTCCGCCAACCACCAGGATGCCCGGCATCAGAACATTCCAGGCATTCCCGTGATTGGCAGATAGCAGGTTGATGGACATGTCGGACCCCGCGAACACCGGGTACTGGTCAGTACAACACAACCACCTCCTAGCCTAACACATAACACACAGCTGTCTGTGCGGGTCGCTACACAGCCCCCCCACCACAAAGTCCCTTGTCCCCGAGTGAACAAACAAAGTCTCTGAAGCGACCCGGAGGTCTCCTTTGCCTGCGTGGCCGTGATGGTCGCAGAGTGCCCCCCTGGGAACCAGAGGATGAAGGCAGGGATATGGGGGACAAGGAAGGGAACGGGTAATACAGTCCGTGGCTCTGGGGAACCACACGGTGACACAGGGGGGGAGACAGGGGGAGTGGGCTGTCTGGAGCCTTGTCTGCGGCACCTGAGGGTGGGTGCCTGGAGAATGTCATTGCCAGAGAGGGGAATTGTGGGGGTTCCTGGGGTTTGGGGAAAAGAGGCCCCTCTGTACGGGGCTAACCTGTCCCGGTGCAGTGCCACCTTTCTCCCCCTGGGAGGAAGCTGCACCCGGTACACAACCTCCCCTACCCTCTCCAGGACACTGCAGGGTCCCACCCAGTGACTGTCCAACTTGGGGCATCTGCCTTTTTTCCTTAGGGGGCTGTAGACCCAGACCAGCTCCCCAGCCACAAAGTGCCTTCCCCGGGTGTGCACGTCATAGTTCCTTTTCTGCCTCACACCTGCATTCACCAGCTGCTCTCTGGCGAAGGTGTGGGCTGTCTCCAGGCGGTCCTGGAGTCTCCGGGCATACTCCGGCCCCGGAGGAACATGAGGGCTATCCAGGGGCCGACCAAACGCCATCTCCGCAGGGGTGCGAATCTCTCTCCCCAGCATGAGGAGGGCAGGCGTGCAGGAGGTGGAGTCTTGGACAGCGGAGCGGCATGCCATGAGGACCATAGGCATGTCCCTCTCCCAGTCACGCTGGTGTTTGGAAAGAGACGATGGCCAGCTGCTGTCCAAGCGTTTTGTTGAAGCGCTCCACAAGGCCATCACTTTGAGGATGGAGAGGAGTAGTGCGGGTCTTGTGCATACCCAGCCTCTCACACATGGTGGCGAACACACGGGACTCAAAGTTTCTGCCTTGGTCGCTGTGGATGGACTCTGCAGCTCCAAACCTGCTGAACATCCCTGCTGTCAGGGCGTCGACGATGGTCTCTGCCTCCTGGTCAGGCAGAGCATAGGCCTCGGGCCATTTTGTGAAATAGTCCATGGCCGTGAGCACCCAGCGGTTTCCACTGTCTGTGGTGGGGAACGGCCCAACTACATCCACTCCCACCCTCTCCATGGGAGCCCCCACTGGGAACTGTTGGAGCTGAGCATGAGAGCGGCCTGGGGGGCCCTTTCTCGCTGTGCAGTTGTCACAGTGGCGACAAAAGTCCTCCACATCCCTCTTCTGCTGCCCCCAGTAGAAGCCCTGACGGAGACGGCGCAGTGTTTTTGTGACCCCAAAGTGTCCAGTCCCCACCCCCCCATGAGTACTCTGGAGCACAGCCTCCCGCAATGCTTTTGGGACCACCACCTGCCACCTCTCCTCTCCCGTAGCTGACTCCTTCCATGCCCGCTGTAGCACGCCATCAGCCAGCCGCAGTCTCTCAAACTTCGACCACAACCCTTTGGTCGCGAGTGAGAGCGCTGTCACCTCTTCCCATGGTGGCCTCACCTGCGCCTCTACCCACTGTAGCACTGGCTGTAGGTCTGTGTCCCGTCCCTGCTGCTGCCGCCATTCAGCCACGTCGACAGTCTGCAGCTCGCAGCAGACAGGCCCGCTCGCCCGACACACTGTGGCACAGACACCCTCCTCTGCCCGCAGCTCTCTCTCCCGTCCCTCTCTCCGTTCACAGTGGCGGCAGCCGTCTGCAGTACAGGGCCGACGGGACATGGCGTCGGCGTTGGAGTGGCGTGCCCCTGCCCTGTGCACCACCGTGAAGTCATACGACTGAAGCTCCTCCAACCAGCGTGCCACCTGCCCCTCTGGCTCTCTGGAAGACATGAGCCACTGGAGAGCAGAGTGGTCAGTTCTTACAGTAAAGGGCAGACCACCCAGGTAGTACTTGAAGTGTTTGACGGAAGCCACAACAGCCAAGTGCTCCCGCCGGGTGACACAGTAGCGGCGCTCATGTTTGTCAAATGTTTTGCTGAAGTACGCCACCACTCTCTCCCCCTCTGGCCCCACCTGGGCCAGCACCCCACCCATGCCCACATTGCTCACGTCTGTGTCCAGGATAAAGGGCAAGGTGAGGTCAGGGGGGGCGAGCACGGGGGCCCCGATCAGTGCACGTTTGAGGGTGTTGAACGCCTCCTCACACTCCACTGTCCAAGTGAAAGCCTTGTCTTTCGGCAGCAGGCGGTTCAGTGGAGCAGCAACGCTTGAGAAGCCCCGTACAAACCTCCTGTAGTACGAGGCCAGGCCCAGGAAGCTCTTCAGCTGACGCTGGTCGGTGGGGGTGGGCCAGTCTCTGACAGCCCCTACCTTGTCCTCCATGGTGCTGATCCCCTCCTTCCCCACTCGGTGGCCCAAGAAGGACACCTCTCTCCTCATGAAGTGGCACTTCTCGGGGTGGAGCTTCAGACCTGCGGCAGCCACCCTCTCCAGCACACACCGTAGCGCCCCCAGGGCTGACTGGAAGGAGCTGCCATGGGCCAGGATGTCATCGAGGTATACCAGACACTGCTGTCGGGGATGCCATCCAGCACCCTGTCCATCAAACGCTCAAAAGTAGCTGGAGCGTTGCACAGGCCAAAGCACAGGACCTTGAACTGCCAGTGTCCTCTGTTAGTGGAGAACGCAGTTTTGGCTCTGGCCTCTGGGGAGAGAGGCACCTGCCAGTAGCCACTGCAGAGGTCTAGTGAGGAGAACCAGGAGGACCCCCTAACCAGGTCCAGCGACTCATCGATACGTGGTATGGGGTATGAGTCCTTCCTGGTTACCTCATTCAGCCGCCTGTAGTCCGCACAGAACCTCAGCTTGCCCCCCTTCTTCCGAACCATGACGACTGGCACCGCCCAGGGGCTGTCTGAGGGCTCAATGAAGTCTGCCCGCTGCATCTCCAACACAGCCTTGTCTGCCGCCTCCTGGCGTGCCAGCGGGATACGGCGGGGACGCATCTTGATGGGTCGAGCATCACCTGTGTCGATCTCATGCTGCACCAGATGAGTCTGACCCACCTCTTCCTCACTCAACGCAAAGCTGTCTCTGAATTCAAACAGCAACTGCCACAACCGTTCCTGCTGCTCGGGGTCAAGACCAACACAGTTCCTCCCCCATATCTCCCTCACTGCAGACAGTGTCCTCTCCTCTCCCATCTGGGGTAGCTGGGCTGGGGGTTGCGGCCCGGGCTCACAGAGGGCTGTGTCATGGAGGTAGCTGGGGGAATGTAACACACCGCCGTAGGTGACAGGGGGACTGGGGAAAAGTCACACACAGCTGTGGGGGAGGGGCGCAGCCATGAGTCTCTGCTGCTTTAACTGTTGGAGTAAAGGGTTTGTTGGGTTGAGTGAATGTGACATTAGGGAGCCATGGTGACTTCCGTCCCTCCCTGGAAGCTCAGTGTGCCCCTATTTAGGTCTAACTGGCAGCCTGTGCTCCTAAGAAAGTCCAACCCCAGGATACAAGGGTCCTGCACAGCCGCCACCCACACAGGATGACGCACAGTCCTGCCCCCTACTGTCAGAGTCATTATTCCCTTCCCTTTCATGGGTGCCAGCTCACCTGTGACTGTGCGGAGCTGCACAGTTGTAGGCTCACACTGAGTCCAACCTGGCACAATATCTGGCCTCACCAGGGTTACTGTGGACCCAGTGTCCACCAGGGCGGAGCAGGGCACCCCCTCCACAGTGACAGGGACATGACAAAAGTCCCCAACACAGGTCCGCCCACCACAACAACAGGCTCCATCCGCTTGCCCTCATCTGCTTCTGGGGGAAGTGGAGCCTTGCTTCCCCGTCTGTGACGGTGGGCTCCTCCTGAAGATGATGGTGGTTGGGATAGAAAGCCAGGGGTCCGCACTACCCAGTCTATGCGGACCCCGAGCCGTTTCCCTGAGCTCTGGGGGACATGGGGAAATCTCGGCGCAGATGGCCTGGCTGGCCACAACCCCAGCAGACCCTGGGACCAGTGCTTGTGTTTCGTGCCGCCTGTAGCGACACAGCCCGAATGAGTTTTGTCATTTCGGCCACCCAAGCAGGCTTTTCCGGCTCCGGGCTGCTCTGCCCCCCAGCTCGCACAGAGGGTGTGTCTCCCTGCACCCCCACCAAAGCCCCAGCTGAAGCCCCAGCCCACACCAGCTCCCTCTCCAAAGCCATCTCCAAGGCTGTCTGCAATGACTCAGGATGAGCCAGCTGGGTCTGTATGCGCAGCTCCGTAGGAGAGAGCGTCTGTATGAACTGGTCCCGTGCTAGCTCGCTCTGCACGGAGGGGGGCATGTGAGCATATGCCCGCCGAGAGAGGCTCTCAATGTCATTAGCTAGCACCCGTAGAGGCTCTCCAGGCTGCCTGCGTCTATTACTCAGTTCGGAGTGCAGTAGCCCGGGCTGTACACACTGTCCATAGCGCCTCCTCAGTGCTCCCACTAAAGCACCATAATCATGCCTGTCCTCGGGGCTAATCAATATCAAACAGGCCAGAGCTTCATCCGTGAGGCATAAAGCCAACTGCAGTGCCCTTTCTTCATCCGACCACCCCCTAAAATGAGCTAACAGTTCAAACTGAGCATGAAAAGCTTCCCAATCCGCCTTACCGGAATACTTCGGGGTCTTAACAGATACGGACGCAGCCGGGAACTGGGCGCCGCCATGTTTGTTTACATCCTGAGCCCCAGATTCCACGTCACGCCGCGTCGACGTCGCCACTTCGGTCCGCCCACCAGAATCCGCGCGAAATACAGTTGACGAAGCACTCATGCCTGCTTCAGCCGCCATCGCTCTAAAGCGGCCTCTGCGCTCCGACGCCCTGGCGATCTCCTCAGACAGAACCCCCGACGTCCATTCACACGCACCTCCTTGGCCATAATCGTCCCCTACCTCCACCTTCACTTCCGGATTCCCTCGACGCATTTTCAATCCCCGTTCTCACCTACGGTAGCTAGCCACATAAGTCAGCTAGCTAGCTGGCTAACTTGTATCACGTTTTTACTTCTGACACCAATGTAATGACCTGACTAGATCATAAATGAACAATCGTCCAGACAGAGGCTTGAGTTTGCGAATTGACGGTTTATTAAACCAACTTTACACAGGCTACTGTTTGGGCCGTAGCACACGCCAAAAAGATGACAGATAACCCACAAGCCAATCGTGACCTTCTCTTGGGAAGCCCTGACGTAAGAGAGAGAGAACAAAGGCTGAACCTGGTCTTAACTTCCAATGCTCCACCCCCCTGCCCAACCCCCCTCCACGCCACTCCGCCAACCACCAGGATGCCCGGCATCAGAACATTCCAGGCATTCCCGTGATTGGCAGATAGCAGGTTGATTGACATGTCGGACCCCGCGAACACCGTGTACTGGTCAGTACAACACAACCACCTCCTAGCCTAACACATAACACACAGCTGTCTGTGCGGGTCGCTACACAGCCCCCCCCACCACAAAGTCCCTCGTCCCCGAGGGAACAAACAAAGTCTCTGAAGCGACCCGGAGGTCTCCTTTGCCTGCGTGGCCGTGATGGTCGCAGAGTGCCCCTCTGGGAACCAGAGGATGAAGGCAGGGATATGGGGGACAAGGAAGCGGGAACGGGTAATACACCTCCTAGCCTAACACATAACACACAGCTATCTGTGCGGGTAGCTACAATACCATTTTCTTTCCATTACGGATCCGTTTAAGAAAAGTGATTCAGCCTCCTTGGTTTTCACCTTTAACCCAAGATGGTGGTTTAGAGTGTCTTACGTATCGTCATGGTTACACCTTCATTTTGGTTTTGGGGGCTGATGAAAGTGCAGCCAGTTTATACGTGGTTCTCTATCGTCCTTTGTGTTTCCTGGAGCGTTGCTATATCAACGTGGTTTCCTGCTAGGATATCAAGACAGCTGGAACGTTTACTATCAAGGCCTTTTTAAATTCCACGAGAGAATAGGTAGCGTTGCCATTGTTTTTCTAAAATGTAATTGTTTATGTTTAGTGCTAATATGTCCATGTATGTCAAATAAACAGCAGGAACCACAGGGAAACCCAAACATTGGTCGCTCCCCTTCTCCCAAGCACCCAGCCCCCCTCCTCCCTAGCCCCCAGCCCCCCTTCTCCCTAGCCCCCAGCCCCCTTCTCCCTAGCCCCCTAGCCCCCAGCCCCCTTCTCCCTAGCCCCCAGCCCCCTTCTCCCTAGCCCCCAGCCCCCCTCCCTCCCTAGCCCCCAGCCCCCCTCCTCCCTAGCCCCCCTCCTCCCTAGCCCCCAGCCCCCCTCCTCCCTGGCCCCCAGCCCCCTCCTCCCTAGCCCCCAGCCCCCTCTCCCCCTAGCCCCCAGCCCCCCTCCTCCTCCCTAGCCCCCCTCTCCCTAGCCCACAGCCCACCTCCTCCCTAGCCCACAGCCCCCTCCTCCCTATTGTAATGGTGAGAGGTTAGCATGTCTTGGGGGTATGCTAACCTCCCCTGTTATTGTAATGGTAGGAGGTTAGCATGTCTTGGGGGTATTGGGACTTTGTGTTAAAATGGGACTCTACATTCAAAAGGTGGGATTCAAAATCAACCAGTAGTCTGGCCTGCTCAGGTCCTGCATACCATCCATCTCCAGAAGACAGTGGTGTGTTTTGTATTGGGATTGTAGCTTAGTGGGGTGTTCTAGTTAAGTCTATGGCTGTCTGAAGTGGTTCTCAATCAGAGGCAGGTGTTTATTGTTGTCTCTGATTGGGAACCATATTTAGGCAGCCATATTCTTTGAGTGTTTCGTGGGTGATTGTCCTTAGTGTCCTCAGTGTCCTTTTGTCTGTAGTGTATTAAGTTGCACCAGTATTAGGCTCTTTCGGTTTTCGTTACGTTCATTGTTTTTGTAGTGTTTGTCATTTTGATTCGTGTTTCTTCTGTTTATTAAACATGGATCGTAATCTACACGCCGCATTTTGGTCCGACTCTCCTTCACACCTAGAAAACCGTAACAATATGTTGACTGGACCTTTAGTTAGCTAACCAACAAGACTAACTTTTTAAGTGAACAAAAAACTGTGGCTAGCTTTTCTTGACATGGCTTAGGGTTTCAACCTGGTTTTATGTTAGTTACTGTAAGTTGTAGTGTAATGTGAAAACCTATGTCAGAACGACCATATCTGGTTGTTCTCAAATCAATTATCTAATAATAATACAACTGACAGGGGCGACAGGGTAACCTAGTGGTTAGAGTGGAGAGGGGGCAGGGTAGCCTAGTGTTTAGAGTGTAGAGGCGGCAGGGTAACCTAGTGGTTAGAGTGTAGAGGTGGCAGGTAGCCTAGTGGTTAGAGTGTAGAGGCGGCAGGTAGCCTAGTGGTTAGAGTGTAGAGGGGGCAGGGTAGCCTAAGGGTTAGAGTGTAGAGGCGGGAGGGTAGCCTAGTGGTTAGAGTGTAGAGGAGGCATGGTAGCCTAGTGGTTAGAGTGTAGAGGCGGCAGGGGAGCCTAGTGGTTAGAGTGTAGAGGTGGCAGGTAGCCTAGTGGTTAGAGTGTAGAGGTGGAAGGTAGCCTAGTGGTTAGAGTGTAGAGGCGGCAGGGTAGCCTAGTGGTTAGAGTGTAGAGGAGGCAGGTAGCCTAGTGGTTAGAGTGTAGAGGAGGCAGGGTAGCCTAGTGGTTAGAGTGTAGAGGCGGCAGGGTAGCCTAGTGGTTAGAGTGTAGAGGCGGGCAGGTAGCGTAGTGGTTAGAGCGTTGGACTAGTAACCGGAAGGTTGCAAGTTTAAATCCTCGAGCTGACAAGGTAAAATTCTGTTGTTCTGCACCCTGAACAGGCAGTTAACCCACTGTTCCTAAGCCATCATTGAAAATAATAATTTGTTCTTTAACTGACTTGTTAAATAAAGGTAAAAAAAAAAAAAATAGGGTGTGTAGGAAAGTTAAGATAGACGGCATTATTTTTTTTAAACACATTTGTTATTAATGTGATTCATGTCGTAGTTCAACGGAATTTGAGTGGTTTATAGGGAGATTTCTGCTGTTTACATTTCTTCCACTTTAGGCAGTTTGCTTATGAAATATAACGGCATATTGTTGAAGATTGGTCAACTACTTACAAATACACAAGATTTATATTATACATGGCTACAAAAAGTCAATATCGCCTTTCCAAAATCGGATTCATTATTGGCGGCCATCAGTGGTTGAAAAAGTTCTCAACTGTCATACTTGAGTAAAAGTAAAGATACCTTTAATAGAAAATGACTCAAGTAAAATACTATTTGAGTAAAAAGTCTAAAAGTATTTGGTTTTAAATGTACTTAAGTATCAAAAGTAAAAGTATAAGCCACTAATAACAAACGAGATGGCACAATTGCCTTTTTTTATTGTTTATTGACGGATAGCCAGGGGCACACTCCAACACTCAGACATCATGTCCAGATAGCCAGGGGCACACTCCAACACTCAGACATCATTTACAGATAGCCAGGGGCACACTCCAACACTCAGACATCATTTACAGATAGCCAGGGGCACACTCCAACACTCAGACATCATTTACAGATAGCCAGGGGCACACTCCAACACTCAGACATCATTTACAGATAGCCATGGGCACACTCCAACACTCAGACATCATTTACAGATAGCCAGGGGCACACTCCAACACTCAGACATCATTTACAGATAGCCATGGGCACACTCCAACACTCAGACATCATTTACAGATAGCCATGGGCACACTCCAACACTCAGACATCATTTACAGATAGTCTAGGGGCACACTCCAACACTCAGACATCATTTACAGATAGCCAGGGGCTCCAACACTCAGACATCATTTACAGATAGCCAGGGGCACACTCCAACACTCAGACATCATTTACAGATAGCCAGGGGCACACTCCAACACTCAGACATCATTTACAGATAGCCATGGGCACACTCCAACACTCAGACATCATTTACAGATAGCCAGGGGCACACTCCAACACTCAGACATCATTTACAGATAGCCAGGGGCACACTCCAACACTCAGACATCATTTACAAAGGAAGCATTTGTGTTTAGTGAGTCCACCAGATCAGAGGATTACAATAATGAGATGTATCCACCAATCTAAAGAAAGGATAGGAGCTAGACAGTCCGCCACACCACTTTGTGGACAACGACTCCCATTGTTAGGGTGGCGAGACATGTAATCTTGTCAGTATATCCGTCATCTTTGTTTCTATCCACTGTATGAATTGTGGGTTCCTGCTTTGGCCACATTTGTGTGGATCTAGCCTATGCAGGGTCAGCTGAAATCGATAACATCAGGTTTCTGGGGATACAGTTGGTGCTTGGGATTGGTAATGGAATGGTAATGGAGCGGTAATGTAGCTGTAATGGAATGGTAATGGAATGGTAATAGAGTGGTAAAGGAGCAGCAATGGAGTGGTAATGGAGTGGTAATGGAGCTGGAATGGAATGGTAATGGACTGATGATGCAGTGGTAATGACATGCCAATAGAGTGGTTATGGAGCTGTAATGGAGTGGTAATAGAATGGTAATGGAGTGGTAATATAATGGCAATGGAGTGGTAATGGAGTGGCAAAGGAATGGCAATTTAGTGGTAATGGAATTCCAATAGAGTGGTTATGGAGCTGTAATGGAGTGGTAATAGAATGGTAATGGACTGGTAATAGAATGGTAAATGAGTGGTAATAGAATGGTAATGGAGTAGTAATGGAGCTGTAATGGAATGTAATATAATGGTAATGGAGTGGTAATGGAGTGGTAAAGGAGCTGTAATGGAGTGGTAATAGAACGGTAATATATGGTAATGGAGCAGTAATGGAATGTCATAGAATGGTAATGGAGTGGTAATGGAGAGGTAATTGAATGGTAAAGGAGCTGTAATGGAGTGGTAATGGAGTGGTAATATAATGGTAATGGATTGGTAATGGAGTGGTAATGGTAAGGTAATGGAGTGGTAAAGGAGCTGTAATGGAGTGGTAATATAATGGTAAAGGAGCTGTAATGGAGTGGTAATAGAACGGTAATACATGGTAATGGAGCAGTAATGGAATGTCATAGAATGGTAATGGAGTGGTAATGGAGTGGTAATTGAATGGTAAAGGAGCTGTAATGGAGTGGTAATGGAGTGGTAATATAATGGTAATGGATTGGTAATGGAGTGGTAATGGTAAGGTAATGGAGTGGTAAAGGAGCTGTAATGGAGTGGTAATAGAATAGTAATGGAGTGGTAATGGAGTGGTAATAGAATGGTAATAGAATGGTAATGGAGTGGTAAAGGAGCTGTAATGGAGTGGTAATAGAATGGTAATGGAGTGGTGATGGAGCTGTAATGGAATGTCATAGAATGGTAATGGAGTGGTAATTGAGCTGTAATGGAATGTCTTAGAATGGTAATGGAGTGGTAATGGAATGGTAATGGAGTGGTAATAGAGTGGTAACAGAGCTGTAATGGAATGTAATAGAATGGTAATGGAGTGGTAATGGAGTGGAAAAGGAGATGTAATGAAATGGCAATGGAGTGGCAAATGAGCTGTAATGGAGTGGTAATGGAGTGGTAATGGAGCTGTAATGGAATGGTAATGCAGTGGTAATGGAATGCCAATAGAGTGGTAATAGAGCTGTAATGGAATGGTAATAGACTGATAATGCAGTGGTAATGACATGCCAATAGAGTGGTTATGGAGCTGTAATGGAGTGGTAATAGAATGGTAATGGAGTGGTAATAGAATGGCAATGGAGTGGTAATTTAGTGGTAATGGAATTCCAATAGAGTGGTTATGGAGCTGTAATGGAGTGGTAATAGAATGGTAATGGGGTGGTAATAGAATGGTAATGGAGTGGTAATATAATGGTAATGGAGTGGTAATGGAGTGGTAATGGAGTGGTAATAGAATGGTAATGGAGTGGTAATAGAATGGTAATGGAGTGGTAATATAATGGTAATGGAGTGGTAAATGAGCTGTAATGGAATGTAATATAATGGTAATGGAGTGGTAATGGAGTGGTAATATAACGGTAATGGAGTGGTAATGGGGCTGTAATGGAATGTAATAAAATTGTAATGGAGTGGTAATGGAGTGGTAAAGGAGCTGTAATGGAGTGGTAATAGAATGGTAATGGAGTGGTAATAGAATGATAATGGAGCGGTAATGGAGTGGTAAATGATCTGTAATGGAATGTAATAGAATGGTAATGGAGTGGTAATGGGATGTAATAGAATGTAATTGAGTGGTAATGGAGTGGTAATGGAATGTAATATAATTTAATAGAATGGTAATGGAGTGGTAAAGGAGCTGTAATGGAATGTACTAGAATGGTAATGATGCAGTAATGGAGCGGTAATGCGGTGGAAAACGACTGTAGACAAAAGTGGAGGGGTGAAGTTGGGGGAGGGGACATCTGCAACAGCTGAACATCAGACACTAATGTGTTTTTTTCAACAGCAAGGCTCAGTTCAAAATGGCATTGTTGTCATTGTTGATAAAAATGTTCATTATAATGTAGAAATGAACATGGCTCCAGATTCAGGGAACAAAACCGAAAACCATAAATTAACTAAAAGATTTTAGGAACAGAACCTGAACATGAAATGAAAGTGATCTATACTGTACCGGAACAGAACCGGTTAATAACGTATTTTATGTTCCGGGCATTTTCTTTCAGTCCCACAAAAATTTAAATAAAACTCCTATGCAAACCCTCACTGTCACACAGAAACGTATTCCAGCATCTGTCTGCCAGCTGGAAATCTTTACCAGTGAGTGTGGGTGTGCGTGTGTGTTTGTAGGCTATTTGCCCCTCCCTTTGAAGCATAGGTTACTGTAGCCTACTGACCACGTTACTGTAGCCAACTGACCAATGTTATCCATTCTTTTAGAAAAGAATGGATAACATTATTCAATGCTAGATAAGGATGCTATAGTTATCATGTTTCACGTTGGATTTATTAACTACGAAAAGGTAAGATGTGTTTGTAATTTTAGTGCTGCTCTGCACACACAAGCTTGTTAGATGCCAACAACTTCCACATGGGCCCCGAGCTCCGCACCAATAACTTCTGGGAAGAAGTGAGAGATGTGTGTGTGTGTGTGTGTGTGTGTGTGTGTATATGTGTGTGTCCTCAGTCTACTGTATGGTCTGGTGAAACATAAGATCACCATCACTGAGAATCATCTGAAGACGATCTCTACTAACTACGTTACTCTGAAGGACAAGTGTTGTACTGCCGAGGACAAAGCAGTGTACTGCACCGAGGATTTACAATACATCACTCAGTACTGATTCATTCAATCATTTCTCTTTGAGTCTGTATGGTCAAAACGTGCGTCAACTGTTACTGGATACTACGAAGACAATTAGTAGAAATTAAGTATGTCATAATTGGGATTTTGTTTGCTGTAATTTTCTTTCACTTTGAAAGTGGAGAATAGTCTGTGTTATGTGGATTTATGACAGTGGAGAATAGTCTGTGTTATGTGGATTTATGACAGTGGAGAATAGTCTGTGTTATGTAGATTTATAACAGTGGAGAATAGTCTACGTTATGTTGATTTATGACAGTGGAGAATAGTCTACGTTATGTTGATTTATGACAGTGGAGAATAGTCTACGTTATGTTGATTTATGACAGTGGAGAATAGTCTGTGTTATGTAGATTTATAACAGTGGAGAATAGTCTACGTTATGTTGATTTATGACAGTGGAGAATAGTCTGTGTTATGTAGATTTATAACAGTGGAGAATAGTCTACGTTATGTTGATTTATGACAGTGGAGAATAGTCTGTGTTATGTAGATTTATAACAGTGGAGAATAGTCTACATTATGTTGATTTATGACAGTGGAGAATAGTCTGTGTTATGTTGATTTATGACAGTGGAGAATAGTCTACGTTATGTTGATTTATGACAGTGGAGAATAGTCTGTGTTATGTAGATTTATAACAGTGGAGAATAGTCTACGTTATGTTGATTTATGACAGTGGAGAATAGTCTGTGTTATGTAGATTTATAACAGTGGAGAATAGTCTACGTTATGTTGATTTATGACAGTGGAGAATAGTCTGTGTTATGTAGATTTATAACAGTGGAGAATAGTCTACGTTATGTTGATTTATGACAGTGGAGAATAGTCTACGTTATGTAGATTTATGACAGTGGAGAATAGTCTACGTTATGTTGATTTATGACAGTGGAGAATAGTCACCCAGGCTGCTAGCTGAGAGTGCAGAGCTGGTGAAGGTTCTAGAACTGATGTCCTGTCCTACAGACACCCAGGCTGCTAGCTGAGAGTGCAGAGCTGGTTAAGGTTCTAGAACTGATGAAGGTTCTAGAACTGATGTCCTGTCCAACAGACACCCGGGCTGCTAGCTGAGAGTGCAGAGCTGGTTAAGGTTCTAGAACTGATGAAGGTTCTAGAACTGATGTCCTGTCCTACAGACACCCAGGCTGCTAGCTGAGAGTGCAGAGCTGGTCAAGGTTCTAGAACTGATGAAGGTTCTAGAACTGATGTCCTGTCCAACAGACACCCAGGCTGCTAGCTGAGAGTGCAGAGCTGGTTAAGGTTCTAGAACTGATGTCCTGTCCTACAGACACCCAGGCTGCTAGCTGAGAGTACAGAGCTGGTTAAGGTTCTAGAACTGATGTCCTGTCCAACAGACACCCAGGCTGCTAGCTGAGAGTGCAGAGCTGGTGAAGGTTCTAGAACTGATGTCCTGCCCAACAGACACCCAGGCTGCTAGCTGAGAGTGCAGAGCTGGTTAAGGTTCTAGAACTGATGTCCTGTCCAACAGACACCCAGGCTGCTAGCTGAGAGTGCAGAGCTGGTTAAGGTTCTAGAACTGATGTCCTGCCCAACAGACACCCAGGCTGCTAGCTGAGAGTGCAGAGCTGGTGAAGGTTCTAGAACTGATGTCCTGCCCAACAGACACCCAGGCTGCTAGCTGAGAGTGCAGAGCTGGTTAAGGTTCTAGAACTGATGTCCTGTCCAACAGACACCCAGGCTGCTAGCTGAGAGTGCAGAGCTGGTGAAGGTTCTAGAACTGATGTCCTGTCCAACAGACACCCAGGCTGCTAGCTGAGAGTGCAGAGCTGGTTAAGGTTCTAGAACTGATGTTCTGTCCTACAGACACCCAGGCTGCTAGCTGAGAGTGCAGAGCTGGTCAAGGTTCTAGAACTGATGTAGGTTCTAGAACTGATGTCCTGTCCAACAGACACCCAGGCTGCTAGCTGAGAGTGCAGAGCTGGTTAAGGTTCTAGAACTGATGTCCTGTCCAACAGACACCCAGGCTGCTAGCTGAGAGTGCAGAGCTGGTGAAGGTTCTAGAACTGATGAAGGCTCTAGAACTGATGTCCTGCCCAACAGACACCCAGGCTGCTAGCTGAGAGTGCAGAGCTGGTGAAGGTTCTAGAACTGATGTCCTGTCCTACAGACACACAGGCTGCTAGCTGAGAGTGCAGAGCTGGTTAAGGTTCTAGAACTGATGAAGGTTCTAGAACTGATGTCCTGTCCTAGAGACATCCAGGCTGCTAGCTGAGAGTGCAGAGCTGGTTAAGGTTCTAGAACTGATGAAGGTTCTAGAACTGATGTCCTGTCCTAGAGACATCCAGGCTGCTAGCTGAGAGTGCAGAGCTGGTCAAGGTTCTAGAGCTGATGAAGGCTCTAGAACTGATGTCCTGTCCTACAGACACCCAGGCTGCTAGCTGAGAGTGAAGAGCTGGTTAAGGTTCTAGAGCTGATGAAGGCTCTAGAACTGATGTCCTGTCCTACAGACACACAGGCTGCTAGCTGAGAGTGCAGAGCTGGTTAAGGTTCTAGAACAGATGTCCTGTCCTACAGACACCCAGGCTGCTAGCTGAGAGTGCAGAGCTGGTTAAGGTTCTAGAACTGATGAAGGTTCTAGAACTGATGTCCTGTCCTAGAGACATCCAGGCTGCTAGCTGAGAGTGCAGAGCTGGTTAAGGTTCTAGAGCTGGTCAAGGTTCTAGAACTGATGTCCTGTCCAACAGACACCCAGGCTGCTAGCTGAGAGTGCAGAGCTGGTTAAGGTTCTAGAACAGATGCCCTGTTCTACAGACACACAGGCTGCTAGCTGAGAGTGCAGAGCTGGTCAAGGTTCTAGAACTGATGTCCTGTCCTACAGACACCCAGGCTGCTAGCTGAGAGTGCAGAGCTGGTCAAGGTTCTAGAACTGATGAAGGTTCTAGAACTGATGTCCTGTCCAACAGACACCCAGGCTGCTAGCTGAGAGTGCAGAGCTGGTGAAGGTTCTAGAACTGATGTCCTGTCCTACAGACACCCAGGCTGCTAGCTGAGAGTGCAGAGCTGGTTAAGGTTCTAGAACTGATGTCCTGTCCTACAGACACCCAGGCTGCTAGCTGAGAGTGCAGAGCTGGTTAAGGTTCTAGAACTGATGAAGGCTCTAGAACTGATGTCCTGTCCAACAGACACCCAGGCTGCTAGCTGAGAGTGCAGAGCTGGTTAAGGTTCTAGAACTGATGAAGGCTCTAGAACTGATGTCCTGTCCAACAGACACCCAGGCTGCTAGCAGAGAGTGCAGAGCTGGTTAAGGTTCTAGAACTGATGTCCTGTCCTACAGACACCCAGGCTGCTAGCTGAGAGTGCAGAGCTGGTCAAGGTTCTAGAACTGATGAAGGTTCTAGAACTGATGTCCTGTCCAACAGACACCCAGGCTGCTAGCTGAGAGTGCAGAGCTGGTGAGGGTTCTAGAACTGATGTCCTGTCCTACAGACACCCAGGCTGCTAGCTGAGAGTGCAGAGCTGGTTAAGGTTCTAGAACTGATGAAGGCTCTCGAACTGATGAAGGTTCTGTCTGTCTACCTCCATATCTACCTCCAGGGGTTGGAACCGGTTCAGGGAACAGAACCGAAAAACAGGACAATAATGTTTTTGTTTTTTCCGAAGAACAGAATCAGAACTGCGAACGAAAGTGATCCATACTGTTCCCGAAACAGAACCGTTATTTTGAAAGCATGGGTACATGTTAATAACTGTCTCACCCTGATCTGTTTCGCCTGTCTTGTGCTTGTCTCCACACGCCCCCCCCTCCATGTGTCGCCCATTTTCCCCCATTATCCCTGTGAATTTATCCCTGTGTTTTCTGTTTGTCTGTTGCCAGTTCGTCTTATCTCGTCAAGCCTATCAGCGTGCATTTCCCGTACTTCTGTTTCTCTGTTACCCCTGTTGTTCTAGTTTTTCCAGTTTTGACCACTCTGCCTGCCGTGACCCTGAGCCTGCCTGTCATTCTGTACCTTATACTGACCCTGTCCTTGGTTACCGACCTCTGCCTGCCGTGACCCTGAGCCTGCCTGTCATTCTGTACCGATCAGGGTCTCGAGTTCTGATAAATAACGTTATTTTACATTCAGGACATTTATCCCTTCCCAGTCCCACGAAAAACCCCCGTCACTCAGAAACGCTTTCCAGTGTCTGCCTGCCTGACAGAAAATATTTGCCAGTGTGTGTGTGTGTGCCAGGGTTTCCGTCAGGGAAAATTTGGCGCCAGACAACGTGACCGGAAAGACTTTAATTGACCAGACGTTTGAGAAATGTAGGTCTGTGATTGGTTCAGATTCGGCCTGGCCAAGGCTGACTGACCAAATTTGAGTGAGTGAGACAGAGACAGAGAGACAGAGACAGAGAGAGAGAGGCAGAGAGAAAACAGAGAGAGAGAGACAGTGAGAGAGAGAGAGCGAGAGAGAGAGAGTGAGAGAGAGGGAGAGAGAGAGGCAGAGAGAAAACAGAGAGAGAGAGACAGTGAGAGTGAGAGACAGAAATAAAACAGAGAGAGACAGTGAGAGAGAGAGAGAGAGAGCCAGAGAGAGAGAGAGAGAGAGAGTGAGAGTGTGTGTGAGAGAGAGAGAGTGTGAGAGAGAGTGAGAGAGAGATGTGTAATCTGTATGTATAATGTTTACTGTTAATTTTTATTGTTTTTCACT
Organism: Oncorhynchus masou masou; assembly: GCF_036934945.1. Lineage (NCBI taxonomy): Eukaryota > Metazoa > Chordata > Actinopteri > Salmoniformes > Salmonidae > Oncorhynchus > Oncorhynchus masou. Next base: position 5,115,346 of record NC_088212.1, on the reverse strand, counting down.
TCATATATTATCTACCTCACTTGCTTTGGCAATGTTAACACATGTTTCCCATGCCAATAAAGCCCTTGAATTGAATTGAGAGATAGAGAGAGAGAGAGAGAGAGAGAGAAGAGAGAGAGAGAGAGAGAGAGAGAGAGAGAGAGAGAGAGAGACGTTTGAGAAATGTAACTGACACCATGATGCATGTTACTATATATCGAGCCTGATGTAGCCGGCGCCACCAATAAACAAGGGATGGTGGCCAAATGAGACACATTTAGATGTCCTAAAAAACAGCCTACAACAAACTACCAAACCACTATTTATTGTGTTATCGATGTGTAGGACATGAAAAGTTGGTAACACTTGACTTGACACAGAAACATCATAAGGCATTATGACACTGTCATAACCATGTCATAACAGCTGACAACACTGTCATGACCCATATATTTACACCTGTTGTGACATATATTGTGTTACGTTATGGCTGGTTGTGACACCTATATAAGAGTGTCAAAACCCACATTTATTCCAATGTGCTTTTTCCCTGCCAAGAAGATTCCTGTCAGTTGAAAGTTTGTTTCCCGTATCCGTAGCTGTTGGATGAAATACCATTTTTTACAGTCATGTTTTTTCTCTCCATTATATTTTCAATAACTTGTAGAAAATACATCATGACACTGTCATGAAGCATTATGACCATCCTGCACAGCAGATAGCCTGGTAAAGTTGGTCTCTGACCCAGGAATTATGTACAGCAGATAGCCTGGTAAAGTTGGTCTCTGACCCAGGAATTATGCACAGCAGATAGCCTGGTAAAGTTGGTCTCTGACCCAGGAATTATGTACAGCAGATAGCCTGGTAAAGTTGATCTCTGACCCAGGAATTATGTACAGCAGATAGCCTGGTAAAGTTGGTCTCTGACCCAGGAATTATGCACAGCAGATAGCCTGGTAAAGTTGGTCTCTGACCCAGGAATTATGTACAGCAGATAGCCTGGTAAAGTTGGTCTCTGACCCAGGAATTATGTACAGCAGATAGCCTGGTAAAGTTGGTCTCTGACCCAGGAATTATGTACAGCAGATAGCCTGGTAAAGTTGGTCTCTGACCCAGGAATTATGCACAGCAGATAGCCTGGTAAAGTTGGTCTCTGACCCAGGAATTATGTACAGCAGATAGCCTGGTAAAGTTGGTCTCTGACCCAGGAATTATGTACAGCAGATAGCCTGGTAAAGTTGGTCTCTGACCCAGGAATTATGTACAGCAGATAGCCTGGTAAAGTTGGTCTCTGACCCAGGAATTATGTACAGCAGATAACCTGGTAAAGTTGATCTCTGATCCAGGAATTATGCACAGCAGATAGCCTGGTAAAGTTGGTCTCTGACCCAGGAATTATGTACAGCAGATAGCCTGGTAAAGTTGATCTCTGACCCAGGAATTATGCACAGCAGATAGCCTGGTAAAGTTGATCTCTGACCCAGGAATTATGTACAGCAGATAGCCTGGTAAAGTTGGTCTCTGACCCAGGAATTATGCACAGCAGATAGCCTGGTAAAGTTGGTCTCTGACCCAGGAATTATGCACAGATAGCCTGATAAAGTTGGTCTCTGACCCAGGAATTATGTACAGCAGATAGCCTGGTAAAGTTGGTCTCTGACCCAGGAATTATGTACAGCAGATAGCCTGGTAAAGTTGGTCTCTGACCCAGGAATTATGCACAGCAGATAGCCTGGTAAAGTTGGTCTCTGACCCAGGAATTATGTACAGCAGATAGCCTGGTAAAGTTGGTCTCTGACCCAGGAATTATGTACAGCAGATAGCCTGGTAAAGTTGGTCTCTGACCCAGGAATTATGCACAGCAGATAGCATGGTAAAGTTGGTCTCTGACCCAGGAATTATGTACAGCAGATAGCCTGGTAAAGTTGATCTCTGACCCAGGAATTATGCACAGCAGATAGCCTGGTAAAGTTGATCTCTGACCCAGGAATTATGTACAGCAGATAGCCTGGTAAAGTTGGTCTCTGACCCAGGAATTATGTACAGCAGATAGCCTGGTAAAGTTGATCTCTGACCCAGGAATTATGTACAGCAGATAGCCTGGTAAAGTTGGTCTCTGACCCAGGAATTATGCACAGATAGTCTGATAAAGTTGGTCTCTGACCCAGGAATTATGTACAGCAGATAGCCTGGTAAAGTTGGTCTCTGACCCAGGAATTATGTACAGCAGATAGCCTGGTAAAGTTGGTCTCTGAATTGAGAGAGAGAGAGAGAGAGAGAGAGAGAGAGAGAGAGAGACCCAGGAATTATGCACAGCAGATAGCCTGGTAAAGTTGGTCTCTGACCCAGGAATTATGTACAGCAGATAGCCTGGTAAAGTTGATCTCTGACCCAGGAATTATGCACAGCAGATAGCCTGGTAAAGTTGATCTCTGACCCAGGAATTATGTACAGCAGATAGCCTGGTAAAGTTGGTCTCTGACCCAGGAATTATGTACAGCAGATAGCCTGGTAAAGTTGATCTCTGACCCAGGAATTATGCACAGCAGATAGCCTGGTAAAGTTGGTCTCTGACCCAGGAATTATGCACAGATAGTCTGATAAAGTTGGTCTCTGACCCAGGAATTATGTACAGCAGATAGCCTGGTAAAGTTGGTCTCTGACCCAGGAATTATGCACAGCAGATAGCCTGGTAAAGTTGGTCTCTGACCCAGGAATTATGCACAGATAGTCTGATAAAGTTGGTCTCTGACCCAGGAATTATGTACAGCAGATAGCCTGGTAAAGTTGGTCTCTGACCCAGGAATTATGCACAGCAGATAGCCTGGTAAAGTTGGTCTCTGACCCAGGAATTATGCACAGCGGATAGCCTGGTAAAGTTGGTCTCTGACCCAGGAATTATGCACAGCAGATAGCCTGGTAAAGTTGGTCTCTGACCCAGGAATTATGCACAGATAGCCTGGTAAAGTTGGTCTCTGACCCAGGAATTATGCACAGATAGCCTGGTAAAGCCAGAATGGTGAAAAATGATGAGCACAGGATCCAGTCTGGTATAAGAGACAGGTTTAGATCCAGTCTGGTATAAGAGACAGGTTTAGATCCAGTCTGGTATAACAGACAGGCTGTAGATCCAGTCTGGTATAACCAGTCCATAGATCCAGTCTGGTATAAGAGACAGGTTTAGATCCAGTCTGGTATAAGAGACAGGTGTAGATCCAGTCTGGTATAACCAGTCCATAGATCCAGTCTGGTATAAGAGACAGGTTTAGATCCAGTCTGGTATAACAGACAGGTTTAGATCCAGTCTGGTATAAGAGACAGGTTTAGATCCAGTCTGGTATAACCAGTCCATAGATCCAGTCTGGTATAAGAGACAGGTTTAGATCCAGTCTGGTTATAAGAGACAGGTTTAGATCCAGTCTGGTATTTAGATCCAGTCTGGTATAAGAGACAGGTTTAGATCCAGTCTGGTATAAGAGACAGGTTTAGATCCAGTCTGGTATAAGAGACAGGTTTAGATCCAGTCTGGTATAAGAGACAGGTTTAGATCCAGTCTGGTATAACCAGTCCATAGATCCAGTCTGGTATAAGAGACAGGTTTAGATCCAGTCTGGTTATAAGAGACAGGTTTAGATCCAGTCTGGTATAACCAGTCCATAGATCCAGTCTGGTATAACAGACAGGTTTAGATCCAGTCTGGTATAAGAGACAGGTTTAGATCCAGTCTGGTATAACCAGTCCATAGATCCAGTCTGGTATAAGAGACAGGTTTAGATCCAGTCTGGTTATAAGAGACAGGTTTAGATTCAGTCTGGTTATAAGAGACTATTTAATGGTTTTAATTAACGCTCACAATTTACACTCAAAAAAGGAAAAATTACAAATATACACTAAACAAAAATGAAAATAAATATTTAGAGACAATATTTTTGCAAGATATGAAATGTTTTTTATTTTAAATGTTCCATCTGAAGAGTGGCTTGGAATGTATAGTACAACAGCAACAACCAGGAGAAGTGGGTTTCCTGTAACTGACAGAGGGCTGTGATATTTGTTATGGGCTTGTGAAAGTGTGGCTGGTACATGTGGGCTATACTGTGAAAGACACAGACAGACAGACACACATACACACAGACAGACACACACGCATGCACACACACAGACAGACAGACACACACGCACGCACACACACAGACAGACAGACACACACACAGACAGACAGACACACACACACAGACAGACACACACACAGACAGACAGACAGACAGACAGACAGACAGACAGACAGACAGACAGACAGACAGACAGACACACACAGACAGACAGACACACACACACACACACACAGACAGACAGACACACACACACAGACAGACACACACACAGACAGACAGACACACACACACAGACAGACAGACAGACAGACAGACAGACAGACAGACAGACAGACAGACAGACACACACAGACAGACACACACACACACACAGACAGACAGACACACACACACAGACAGACACACACACACACACACAGACAGACAGACACACAGACAGACAGACACGCACACACACACACGCACACAGACAGGCAGACACGCACACACACACACAGACAGACACACACAGACAGACAGACACACACACACACAGACAGACACACACGCACACAAACACACAGACAGACAGACACACACACACACACACAGACACACACACAGACAGACAGACACACACACACACACACACACACACACACACACACATATTGAAATGTCAAATCCTAATCATGGTTTAGGTATTTATGGGTATTGCTATTACTTCAATTGAAATGTCATATAGTTTCTCTACGATTTACTGAAGCAACTAGGCCCTGTAGCCTCTATTGGGCAGTTTAAATGTAATTGGAGACATATTGACCAATCAGGAGACATTGTGGATAGACCGCTCGGGAACTCTTGCTCCAGCAGGCCTCATGAGGAATGTCATTTTTATTTGTTATGTTGTAGTAGGTTATACATATGTAGTCCAAAGCATTTAGGCAATGACATCATAATGCGTTTGACTTGTGTGTCAATATATTTTTTATTTCATTTTTGTATATCTATATTTTTTATTTATTTTTGTCTATATATATTTAGTTTATGTCATTTTGATATTCACGTTTTCCCCACAGCTCCCTCTGCTGGGATCTCTTGATTGGGCCAATAGTGAATTTAGAACGACACCCACCAGTGAGGTCTTGTTGTCGTGACATTTGTCTGCCATTGTCTTTGTGGAACGGATGTGAAACGGCTAGCTTAGTTAGCGGTGGTGCGCGCTAAATAGCGTTTCAATCGGTGACGTCCCTTGCTCTGAGACCTTGAAGTAGTAGCTCCCCTTTGCTCTGCAAGCGCCGCGGCTTTTGTGGAGCGATGTGTAACGATGTTTCGTGGGTGTATGTTGTTGATGTGTGCAGAGGGTCCCTGGTTCGCGCCCGGGTATGGGTGAGGGGACGGTCTAAAGTTATACTGTTACATTTGCACACTGAAGAAGGGCTCATACTTCACATTTTTCGTGCAGATAAAAATGCAGATACTTTTGCGGTTAATTTCCACATGTACCCAATAAAATAAAATAAATACAAGTTAAATGTGTTTCCATCATATTTTCAACTCTACTGATGGTTTTGTAAAAAATACTGCACTGTATAGTGAATGTGCCCACTCTGGTCTTGGCATGTGTGCTCCGGCCAACATCCTCCCAGATATAATGTGGGTAGGCCACCTACATGAGGAGATCACTATGCATAAGAGAAAGATTATTATTTTTCAAGCGGCAGTCAATAACCGATCATTAGTAGCCTAGTGGTTGGAGTGTTGTAACAGAAAGGTTGCAAGATCGAATCCCCGAGCTGACAAGGTACAAATCTGTCGTTCTGCCAATGAACGGGCAGTTAAACCCACTGTTCCTAGGCCGTCATTGAAAATAAGAATTTGTTCTTAGCCGACTTGCCTAGTTACAGTGCCTTGCGAAAGTATTCGGCCCCCTTGAAAAAAATGTCAGTCTCTCGATGTGCAAAACTGATAGAGACATACCCCAAGCGATTTACAGCTGTAATCGCAGCAAAAGGTGGCGCTACAAAGTATTAATTTAATGGGGCTGAATAATTTTGCACGCCCAATTTTTCAGTTTTTGATTTGTTAAAAAAGTTTGAAATATCCAATAAATGTCGTTCCACTTCATGATTGTGTCCCACTTGTTGTTGATTCTTCACAAAAAAATACAGTTTTATATCTTTATGTTTGAAGCCTGAAATGTGGCAAAAGGTCGCAAAGTTCAAGGGGGCCGAATACTTTCGCAAGGCACTGTAAATAAAGATACAAATTATGTCACCAGAATATGATCTTTGACATTTTTGAAAGGACCATCGAACTCATCACCTTGCAATTTCACCACCCTGTGAAGTTCATCATCATTTATTTAATCTGTAGTCTAATAAACTGCACGCTTTGCGAGTCGTAGTGGGGAGGACCACACAACATGTCATCGCCTGACTCCAAGTTAACTTCAATATGATGGATATAAATATTTGCGCATAAACAAGTTTCCACCGCCATTTCTCCCATTTATACATTTTACCGAGGCAAAAGGATCCCACCTTGTCTAGCATATTTTGCTTCGTCAACATTTGGAAAGTTTACGGACAAATGTGGTATTTGAATCTGGCCTGTCATTACATTTTTCATCTGACATGCAGCCTATTTTACTCACAGAAACAAAAGGTTGGCTGAAAACCCGGTAAACACCTTTTCCCCACTGGTAGCGTCCCCTGCTGAGACGTTGAATACATCAACCAATGACTGACAGATCGCTATAACATATTAGGTGGAATATGACATATTCAGGCGTTGTAAGATTTGCCATGCGTCAGCAACGCCTGGGCATAGGAACGCGTGCAACATCTCACGCACGTACACGCGTATTTCCTCATCATCCTTCGTGAGCCAGCCAGCGACGCTCGTCCCCGAAGCGCCCGGATGAAAAAGAGAGATTCAAGGGAACAGGGTTGTTTGACTCTGTCGAGATAGAGCAGAGCAGGGGGGACATATACAGGACAGAGAGAGAGAGAGAGAGAGAGAGAGAGAGAGTGTGTCGGAATCTGGACGGTTTTTGACGGAGCTTCTAAAAGCCACTAGTCGACAACCAGACGTTAGGTTCTGGGAAAAGGAGAGTTGTTGAACGGTGTCGTGTTTCGCTCTTGTAAGTATATTTCTGTTACTCTGTATCGCGTGTTTTTCCCTCCCAAGGGCAAATTATCTGAATCATATCCATCCCATATGGATATGGGGCGAATGCCTTGCACTCGGGAGAAAGAAACGGGCCTGGTAAGTGTCAACAACAACATGGCGTAGAAAATGATTATTTTAACACCATTATAAGACACAATGTTGCACATGTTCTCGGGAGTCGTGCATACAGGGGACGAATCATGTTGAGACATAGGTAGAAACGAGACGAAGTCTGACACATTAGAAATGGGGAAACATTGTTTACAGCATGGATAGAGATAGTTGTGACCACAGCCAGGGTGAATTATGTTGGATACAATAGAGATAACCTAGTTGTTGATATTAGAGTTGTCTGAATGGCAACGTCACACGTGCCTGCTGTTAGTAGGAACGTTAACGGTTCATGCTGCTGCACATCGTCACGATGGAGCTGTAGTCTACAGCGCCTGGTTCAATTGTTTAGGGATTTATTTTTATTTTTTTTACTCACTCCATGGTTAAAGTAGTGAAATATGTAATTGTTTTAAAAATCTGCAGTGTGCGTCATTTCCTCACATCCTAAATCAAAATTTTGAATTATTTTGACATTGGGCCAGACAAAATTGATTCACTGTTTAACGGATTTCCATCCCCCAGGAAAGTGAGTCGAGCAAGCGAAAAAAAACCTAAGAAAATAAAACATGAATTGGATAAGGATTTAAGCAAATTGTCCCAGGCACTTGTGCAGACTCGAGGCCTAAGCTTCCGTAGTTAAACTATTCCATTCGAAAAACAACACGATTTTTCTTAAAAAAGAACGCAGATGTTACAATGTTGTTATAACCATGATGAATTAAACACAATGGGAAGTATAACTTGTGACAGTTTCTTTAATCATGATTTTAAAAAAATCTAGTAATTTAATATGATGTATAGTGTAATAGAGTAGAATATTTAAAATGTTTGCCTCCTGAGTGGCACAGCGGTGTAAGGCACTGCATCTCAGTGCTAGAGGCGTCACTACAGACCCCCGGTTCGATCCCGGGCTCTACCACAAACGGCCGTGATCGGGAGTCGCATAGGGCGGCGCACAATTGGCCCAGCGTCATCCGGATTAATTAAGGGAGGGTTTGTCCGGGGTATGCTGTCATTGTAAAATAAGAATTTGTTCTCAACTGACTTGGCGAGGTAAATAATAAAAATGAGCTAGTTACCTGAATTCATCTCTATAGCCTATAGGCGTGAACAAAATATGATAGAATAGAATAGGCCTTGTAGAATACATGTCAATACATTTAGCTGGACAATTGACTAAGGTATCCTCCCTTTCCGTTTCCAATCAAGTTCGGCCAAATTTAATATAGTATTGGAAAAAATACATAAATCCAGAGATGAAGTACAGCCTATCATCATAAAAAAAAGTCATTTATAAAATGCACAATCTCTATAGAGGAAGCTTGACTAAAATTCGAGCCCCAGTAACTTTGTGAAGTGAAAATGTCTAGGAGCAACAACGACTCAGCCGCAAAGTGGTAGGCCACACAAGCTCACAGAACGAGACCACTAAGTGCTGTTATTGTGAAGTGGAAATGTCTAGGAGTTGCACAAACAGCAAGGACATTTCACAAAACTGCATTCAGCAATCAACGGAATTGCGAGAGCTAGCTATGTACTGTCCCACAAAATTGCCTAACATCTGCAGCAAAACTTTGCCCCGACAAGAAAGAGCTGTTTGAAAATGTTTCCCTGTCAAGACGAACGGTGACACGTCGCAGAGAATATGGAACAACAACAAAAAAGACCCAAGTAAAGGATGTCACCTATTTCTCGTTCACCCTGGATGAGAGCAGTGATGCACGTGGCACAGTGCAGCTGTTGATGTTCTTACGAGGTCGTAACCCCCCAGACTTTGAAATGACAGAGGAGTTTGCTTCAGTGCAGTCAATGAAGAGCACAACCACAGGGGAAAGATTTATTGGAGGAGGTTCATATAAGTGTGTGTCAAAGCTGTTTTGAAAAGTTATTATTTGAGTGGCCCTACAAGAGCCTGGACTTGAACCTGATCAAACATCTCTGGAGAGACCTTAAAGTAGCTGTGCAGCAACGCTCCCCATACAACCTGACAGAGCTTGTGAACACTGATTGGCTGCCCAAACTTGACAGGAAAAAAAGTGGCCTTTTTGAAAAGGATACAAGATCAAGTCGCTGAGCTGAACCCAGATCAAAAAAATATTTTCCTGCATTGTTCATTGGGAGGTGCTCTGTAAATGTGTTCTGAAAATGAGCCATGTTGTGGATACAGTCACTAAGGTGGTAAACCAAAGAATGATTGGCTGATTTTGTCTTCACCGTGGACATCATGGCCCTCATGAAATGAACTGAATTCCAAACTACAAGGGAAGGGCCTTTTTGCACATCAGATGTACAGCCTTGTCAAAGCCTTCAAGGGAAGACTCTCACCTCTCAGCAATCCTGTGCATAGCGATGTCATAAACTATACCTGACTTCACTGCTCTAGTCAATCCCCATCAGAGACTTCACTCCCGACACGGATTGATTGACTAGTTTAAATGTCATGTTGAGCTCTCTCTCTCTCTCTTGTGTTTTTGTGCATACTAGACGTCGACCGATGAATCGGAATGGCCGATTTCAAGTTTTCATAACAATCAGAAATCTGTATTTTTGGACACAGATTTTGCCGATTATTTATTTTTATGAATAATAATATATATATATATTTTTTTACACCTTTATTTAATCTTTATTTAACTAGGCAAGTCAGTTAAGAACACATTCTTATTTTCAATGACGGCCTAGGAACAGTGGGTTTTCTGCCTTGTTCAGGGGCAGAACGACAGATTTTCACCTTGTCAGCTCGGGGGATCCAAACTTACAGTTAACTAGTCCAACGCAATAACGACCTGCCTCATCTCATGGCACTCCACAAGGAGACTGCCTGTTACGCGAATGCAGTAAGCTAAGGTAAGTTGCTAGCTAGCATTAAACTTATCTTATAGAAAACAATCAATCATAATCACTAGTTAACTACACATGGTTGATGATATTACTAGATTTTATCGTTTCAAACATCACTCGCTCTGAGCCTGTGGTTGTTTCCCTTGCTCTGCATGGGTAACGCTTCTTCGAGGGTGGCTGTTGTCTTTGTTCCTGGTTCGAGCCCAGGGAGGAGCGAGGAGAGGGATGGAAGCTATACTGTTACAATGGCAATACTAAAGTGCCTATAAGAAATCCAATAGTCAAAGGTTAATGAAATACAAATGGTATAGAGGGAAATAGTCCTATAATTCCAATAATAACTACAACCTAAGATCTCTTACCTGGGAATATTGAAGACTCATGTTAAAAGGAACCACCAGCTTTCATATGTTCTCATGTTCTGAGCAAGGAACTGAAACGTTATCTTTCTGACATGGCACATATTGCACTTTTACTTTCTTCTCCAACACTTTGTTTTTGCATTATTTAAACCAAATTGAACATGTTTCATTATTTATATGAGGCTAAATTGATTTTATTGATGTATTATATTATGTTAAAATAAGTGTTCATTCAGTAATGATGATGTTGTAATTGTCATTATTACAAATAAAAATAAATAATTCATCGGCCGATTTTAATAGGTATCGGCATTTTTGGTCCTCCAATAATCGGTGTCGGTATCGGCGTTGAAAAATCATAATCGGTCGACCTCTAGTGGTGCTGAATGCAGCGTACTTTTCCGTCCGTGTTGTTTCATTGCATGTTTAATAATGAAAATACCTACCAAAAGGAGAAAATGGATGTGGTTTATTTCTGTGCATGTTAAGAAAGTAAAATAAGTAACATATCTGGACATGATTTATAGTAGGTATATATGTAAACACAGTGATATATGATTCTGGCCTGCGATGGAAAAAATATATTCTAATGAGGCCCTCCATTGAAAATAATTGCCCAGGCCTGCTCTAGCAGGTCCAACCAGAAGGTCTTTTGCTGGCTCGTAAAAAAAAATTTGCTTAGCAACTCAGGCTTTTGTTTATGGAAAAACCATACCGTTCCTGGGTGTACCTGAGGAAAGATTTGCAATGAACAAGTAGTAATTTTCATATTTCTGCATATGATTTATTGAAGACTGGCGGCTGTCTACCTGTACTGAAAAAGGATTTTTGCACATTGACAGTAACAAGCACTACTGGCACTAGAGATACATTTTGTAACTTCCACCAAGCCTACAAAGACTTGAAAAGAATGACAATGTGATTAGCTTCCCTTTTATAGAATCCATGAATGGTCCATTACAAAACCATCCCATTTTAACAGCATCAGTGGTTGCCAGTCCTGTCGTTTTTCATTATGCCCAGTAATCAATAAAATTGATGTATAAAGCCCTTTTTATTTCAGCACAGTACATCAGCTGATATCACAAAGTGCTTATACAGGATCATAACCTAAAACCCCAAACAGCAAGCAATGCAGGTGTAGAAGCACGGTGGCTAGGAAAAACTCCCTAGAAAGGCCAAAACCTAGGAAGAAACCCAGAGAGGAACCAGGCTATGAGGGGGGGGCAGTCCTCTTCTGGCTGTGCTGGGTGGAGATTATAACAGAACATGACCATTAAGGTCAGATTGTTCTTCAAGATGTTCAGATGTTCATAGATGACCAACAGGGATTCCAAGTTGAATTGGAGACGTTGCCTTCTGTATTCCAACATAACAGGGAGACCTCCAAGCTTCCTGTAGTTAAAGAAAGTAAGATTTACATTAGTATTGACTGCAGCTTGGGAAGTACATTGTCAATAATGGAGAATGGACACTAAGTGGTTGCTTGTTAAGTAATTGATTGATGGGAAAGAATCCAATAGGTAATGTGAGTGTGTGTGTGTTCGCGCAACATGCTCGGCAGGAAGAGGGTGAGCGTGAAGCAAAGTTTGTATGTTTTTCTGTCTTTGGAAAAGCATTTCTACAGTTTGTGTGTTTTTCTGTCTTTGGAAAAGCATTTCTACAGTTTGTGTTTTTCTGTCTTTGGAAAAGCATTTCTACAGTTTGTGTGTTTTTCTGTCTTTGGAAAAGCATTCCTACAGTTTGTGTGCAGAGATGACATGACAGTATGTCCTGAAGAGCGGTCTATCTGAAGGTTTCTGTCTTTGGAAAAGCATTCCTACAGTTTGTGTGCAGAGATCACATGACAGTATGTCCTGAAGGTCTTTCTGAAGGTTTCTGTCAACCACGACAGAGGAGAAAGACTTGTATGCAGGTGAATATTGTTGTAGTCACTTCTTCTTTCTCCTCTGCATTTACATGCTGACTAGACCGCGTGTGTGTGTGTGCGCATGTTGATTTCTGTCTTCCCACACCAGGACACGCAGGTTGAAATTTCAAAACAAACTCTGAATTAATTATATTAACTTGGGGACAGGTAAAAAAAAACAATAATGGTTATTTAGCTAGCTAGCTTGCTGTTGCTCGCTTGCTGTTGCTAGCTAATTTGCCCTATATATATTGGGTTGCTAATCCAACTATTAATTCACAGATAAAAGGGTAAACAAGGTTGGTTTCTAGTAATCTTATCTTCTTCGGGCTTCATCTTCTTCTTCTTTGGACTTTATATGGCGGTTAGCAACCAACTTTAAGGTGCATTACCACCACCAACTGGACTGGAGTGTGGACCTCAGTTCATCTTTCAATCACCCACGTGGGTATATGCTCCTAACGACCAATGAGGAGATGGGAGAGGCGGGAATTGCAGTGTGGACCTCAGTTTTTTTTTTCTTCACCTTTATTTAACCAGGTAGGCTAGTTGAGAACAAGTTCTCATTTGCAACTGCGACCTGACCAAGATAAAGCATAGCAGTGTGATCAGACAACAACACAGAGTTACACATGGAGTAAACAATAAACAAGTCAATAACATAGTAGAAAAAAAAGAGAATCTATATATATTGTGTGCAAAAGGCATGAGGAGGCAGGCAATAAATAGGCCATAGGAGTGAATAATTACAATTTAGCAGATTAACACTGGAGTGATTAATGATCAGATGAACATATACAGGTAGAGATACTGGTGTGCAAAAGAGCAGAAAAGTATATAAAATAAAAACAGTATGGGGATGAGGTAGGTGAATTGGGTGGGCTAAATACCGATGGACTATGTACAGCTGCAGCGATCGGTTAGCTACTCAGATAGCAGATGTTTGAAGTTGGTGAGGGAAATAAGTCTCCAACTTCAGCATTCTTTGCAATTCGTTCCAGTCACAGGCAGCAGAGAACTGGAAGGAAAGGCGTCCAAATGAGGTTTTGGCTTTAGGGATGATCAGTGAGATACACCTGCTGGAGCGCGTGCTACGGGTGGGTGTTGCCATCGTGACCAGTGAACTGAGATAAGACGGAGCTTTACCTAGCATAGACTTGTAGATGACCTGGAGCCAGTGGGTCTGGCGACGGACATGTAGCGAGGGCCAGCCGACTAGAGCATACAGGTCGCAGTGGTGGGTGGTATAAGGTGCTTTATTAACAAAACGGATGGCACTGTGATAAACTGCATCCAGTTTGCTGAGTAGAGTATTGGAAGCTATTTTGTAGATGACATCGCCGAAGTCGAGGATCGTTAGGATAGTCAGTTTTACTAGGGTAAGTTTGGCGGCATGTCTCACAAAGTTAGTAGCCCAAGGCTAGTAGGGGGGTCTGCTAAGACGGAGGCTGGTTGAAGGCACAGCGGATGGAGTATTCGTCGGCAGACCAGACGTGGTGGTGCGGCGGGCGCTGTGTCGACCAAGAATCCAAGCCAGATGGCAAAAGAGGTATTGTAGAATTTTGTTTGCTAGCCGGGAGATGTGCCTGGCTCACGGCTAACTGGTGCTAGCTTCGTGGCAGTGGCGTTAGCCACTATAGCCAATCGGTAGCAGCGGTGATCCGGTGCCAAGGTCCAGAGTTTACAGCAAGGATCCGGTGGATTATTGGGCTCTAACTGTGTATGAGAGGGGTTCGGGTGAACAGCTGAGTAGGCCGGGAGGTGGGCCTCAGGGATAGCTTCGGTACTGGGTGCCACGGAGAGTGAAAGCTAGCTGTGAAGATTCAAGTAGTGGCCCAGGGATTTTGGCAGGAATCCGGCGTTGTTGTGGTGAGACAGTCCGATACTGGTAGACTGGTGGGTAATGTCCAGGCTAAAAACAGGGCTGGTATCTGTGCAGAAGGTAAAAGCCGCTAGCAGTGGCTAACAATGACTAAATAGCTTGTAACTAATTAGCTGGTTAGCTTCTGGAGGTTCTTGAGTGTGTTCTAAAATTAAAAATAATAGCGATTCCGTATCACATTGGGTGAGGCAGGTTACCGGAAGGTATAATCGAATTAAAAATCGAAAAGAGATTGAATTATTTTTGTTGAAATATATGCAAAAAAAATACGAAAAATACAAAAAGTACACGAGAGGACAAACAAAACGCGTCTTCACTGCTACGCCATCTTGGGAGTTCATCTTTCAATCACCCATGTGGGTATATGCTCCTAACAACCAATGAGGAGATGGGAGAGGTGGGACTTGCAGCACGTCAAGCTTCACAAATAGAACAAAGTTATATTTTAGCGCCTGTTTTTTACCTACACATACAAATGACCTTGACGAGACTGTTTCCCTGCGCATTGACTTGGTACCGGGACCTCCTGCAGCTTGGCACCGGGACCTCCTGCAGCAAGCCTCAATATTGTTTATTGTTTTTATTTAGTCATTATTTTCTTAACTCTATTTTCTTAACTGCATTGTTGGTTAAGGGCTTGTAAGTACGCATTTCGCATTATGGTTGTATACCTGTTGTATTTGGCGTTATGGTTGTATACCTGTTGTATTTGGCGTTATGGTTGTATACCTGTTGTATTTGGCGTTATGGTTGTATACCTGTTGTATTTGGCGTTATGGTTGTATACCTGTTGTATTTGGTACATGTGACAAATACAATTTTGATCTCTTACCTCGATTTCAGTTCACTTTTTTTCTAAAAATATGTTCTTGTACCAATTTACTTTTCTTCTTCGCGGTGGTTTAAAGAACTCATCATGGGAACATCGAGCCAAAGCCTCAGATCGGTTGTCAGGTTGTCCGAAGTAAGTCTGGAAACTTATGGGACCTTGTTTTTGTTTCATTGCGTTGTCGCATGTTAGTATTGCACATCACTATTTCTCATCAATATTCAGTGACCCTAACAACTAAAACTTCGGTCCACTATTTATTTTTCGTTTGTTTGCACTATTGGGAATATGGTGCCATCTGGGACACAGCTCTGAAATCCTCACCTCATAGCCAATGACATAGTGAATGATGTACATTTACATGATATGTAAAATCATTACAAAACCCCAAAGCATCAAAGCTGGGACTGACTGAGAGACTGAGAAACAGCTTCTATCTCTAGGCCATCAGATTGTTCAACAGGCACCACTAGCCTTAGTCACTGTTCTCGCCAGCTACCACTAGGTACTCTACCCTGCTGTTCTAGCCAGCTACCACTAGGTACTCTACCCTGCTGTTCTAGCCAGCAACCACTAGGTACTCTACCCTGCTGTTCTAGCCAGCTACCACCTGGTACTCTACCCTGCTGTTCTAGCCAGCTACCACTAGGTTCTCTACCCTGCTGTTCTAGCCTGCTACCACTAGGTACTCTACCCTGCTGTTCTAGCCAGCTACCACTAGGTACTCTACCCTGCTGTTCTAGCCAGCTACCACCTGGTACTCTACCCTGCTGTTCTAGCCAGCTACCACTAGGCACTCTACCCTGCTGTTCTAGCCAGCTACCACTAGGTACTCTACCCTGCTGTTCTAGCCAGCTACCACCCGGTACTCTACCCTGCTGTTCTAGCCAGCTACCACTAGGTACTCTACCCTGCTGTTCTAGCCAGCTACCACCCGGTACTCTACCCTGCTGTTCTAGCCAGCTACCACCCGGTACTCTACCCTGCTGTTCTAGCCAGCTACCACCCGGTACTCTACCCTGCTGTTCTAGCCAGCTACCACCCGGTACTCTACCCTGCTGTTCTAGCCAGCTACCACCCGGTACTCTACCCTGCTGTTCTAGCCAGCTACCACCCGGTACTCTACCCTGCTGTTCTAGCCAGCTACCACCCGGTACTCTACCCTGCTGTTCTAGCCAGCTACCACCCGGTACTCTACCCTGCACCTTAGAGACTGCTGCCCTATGTATACTGAAAAGCAATATCAATGCAACATGCAATCATTTAATGGATTTTACTGAGTTACACTTCATGTAAGGAAATCAGTCAATTGCAATAAATTCATTAGGAAATCTCTGGGTTTCACATGACTGGGAATACAGATATGCATCTGTTGGTCACAGATACCTTTAAAAAAAAAGTAGGGGCGTGGATCAGAAAACCAGTCAGTATCTGATGTGACCACCATTTGCCTAATTCAGCGCGACACATCTTCTTTGCATAGAGTTGATTAGGCTGTTGGTTGTGGCCTGTGGAATGTTGTCCCACTCCTCTTCAATGACTGTGCAAAGTTGCTGGATATTGGTGGGAACTGGAATATGATGTAGACCCAGAGCATCCCAAACATGCTCAATGTGTGACATGTCTGAGTATGCAGACCAATCACTGGGACATTTTCAGCTTCCAGGAATTGTGTACAGATCTGACATGGGGCAGTGCATTATCATGCAGAAACACATGAATGGCACGACAATGGGCCTTGTCATGGTATCTCTGCATTCATATTACCATAGATAAAATGCAATTGTGTTCGTTGTCCATAACTTATGCCTGCCCCATACCATAACCCCACCATGGGGGGACTCTGTTCTCAAAGTTGACACCAGAAAACCAAACGCCCACATGAAAAGTTGTAAAGTCTCCAGCGTTGCCAGTCGAAAGGTGAGCATTTGTGCACTGAAGTTAGTTATGACGCCAGAAATGCAATCAGGTCAAGACCCTGGTGAGGATGACGAGCACACAGATTAGCTTCCCTGAGACAGTTTCTGCAGACTTTATTCAGTCGTGCAAACCCAGTTTCATCAGCTGTCCGGGGTGGCTGGTCTCAGACAATCCCGTAGATGAAGAAGCTGATTGCGGAGGTCCTGGGCTGGCGTGGTTACATGTGGTCTGCAGTTGTGAGGCCAATTGGATGTACTGCCAAATTCTCTAAAATTATGAATTTATTAAATAAATAAATGAAATGAGACATTTACATAAGTATTCAGAACCTATACTTAGTACTTTGTTGAAGCACCTTTTTGTTGTTGTCAGCAATTACAGCATAGAGTCTTCTTGGGTATGACGCTACAAGCTTGGCACACCTTTATTTCGGGAGTTTCTCCCATTATTCTCAGGTTGGATTGGGAGCATTGCTGTACAGCTATTTTTAGGTCTTTCCAGATATGTTTGATCAGGTTCAAGTCCGGGCTCTGGCTGGGCCACTCAAGGATATTAAGAGACTTGTCCTGAAGCCACTCCTGCGTTGTCTTGGTTATGTGCTTAGAGTCGTTGTCCTTCACCTTACAGGTGAACCTTCGCCCCAGTCTGAGGTCCTGAGCACTCTGGAGCAGGTTTTAATCAAGGATCTTTCTGTACTTTGCTCTGTTCAACTTTCCCTCAATCCTATACTCGTCTCCCAGTCCCTGCCACTGACAAAACATCCCTCAGCATGACGCTGCCAACACCATTTTTATTTGTATTTATTTCACCTTTATTTAACCAGGTAGGCTAGTTGAGAACAAGTTCTCATTTGCAACTGCGACCTGGCCAAGATAAAGCATAGCAGAGTGAACAGACAACACAGAGTTACACATGGAGTAAACAATTAACAAGTCAATAACACAGTAGAAAAAAAGACAGTCTATATACATTGTGTGCAAAAGGCATGAGGAGGTAGGCGAATAATTATAATTTTGCAGATGAACACTGGAGTGATAAACGATCAGATGGTCATGTACAGGTAGAGATATTGGTGTGCAAAAGAGCAGAAAACTAAATAAATATAAACAGTATGGGGATGAGGTAGGTTAAATTGGGTGGGCTATTTACCAATAGACTATGTACAGCTGCAGCGATCATTTAGCTGCTCAGATAGCAGATGTTTGAAGTTGGTGAGGGAGATAAGTCTCCAACTTCAGCGATTTTTGCAATACGTTCCAGTCACAGGCAGCAGAGAACTGGAAGGAAAGGCGGCCAAATGAGGTGTTGGCTTTAGGGATGATCAGTGAGATACACCTGCTAGAGAGCGTGCTACGGGTGGGTGTTGCCATTGTGACCAGTGAACTGAGATAAGGCGGAGCTCTACCTAGCATGGACTTGTAGATGACCTGGAGCCAGTGGGTCTGGCGACGAATATGTAGCGAGGGCCAGCCGAATAGAGCATACAGGTCGCAGTGGTGGGTGGTATAAGGTGCTTTAGTAACAAAACGGATGGCACTGTGATAAACTGCATTCAGTTTGCTGAGTAGAGTATTGGAAGCTATTTTGTAGATGACATCGCCGAAGTCGAGGATCGGTAGGATAGTCAGTTTTACTAGGGTAAGTTTGGCGGCGTGAGTGAAGGAGGCTTTGTTGCGGAATAGAAAGCCGACTCTAGATTTGATTTTAGATTGGAGATGTTTGATATGAGTCTGGAAGGAGAGTTTACAGTCGAGCCAGACACCTAGGTACTTATAGATGTCCACATATTCTAGGTCGGAACCGTCCAGGGTGGTGATGCTAGTCGGGCGGGCGGGTGCGGGCAGCGAACGGTTGAAAAGCATGCATTTGGTTTTACTAGCGTTTAAGAGCAGTTTGAGGCCACGGAAGGAGTGTTGTATGGCATTGAAGCTCGTTTGGAGGTTAGATAGCACAGTGTCCAAGGACGGGCCGGAAGTATACAGAATGGTGTTGTCTGCGTAAAGGTGGTTCAGGGAATCACCCGCAGCAAGAGCAACATCATTGATATATACAGAGAAAAGAGTCGGCCCGAGAATTGAACCCTTTGGCACCCCCATAGAGACTGCCAGAGGACCAGACAGCATGCCCTCCGATTTGACACACTGGTCTCTGTCTGCAAAGTAGTTGGTGAACCAGGCAAGGCAGTCATCAGAAAAACCGAGGCTACTGAGTCTGCCGATAAGAATATGGTGATTGACAGAGTCAAAAGCCTTGGCAAGGTCGATGAAGACAGCTGCACAGTACTGTCTTTTATCGATTAGTACCTTGAGCGTGGCTGAGGTGCACCCGTGACTGGCTCGGAAACCAGATTGCACAGCGGAGAAGGTACGGTGGGATTCGAGATGGCCAGTGACCTTTTTGTTGACTTGGCTTTTGAAGACCTTAGATAGGCAGGGCAGGATGGGCAGGATGCTTCACCGTAGGTATGGTGCCAGGTTTCCTCCAGACGTGATGCTTGGCATTCAGGACAAAGAGTTCAATCTTGGTTTCACCAGAAGAGAATCTTGTTTCTTATGGTCTGAGAGTCTTTATGTGCCTTTTGGTAAACTCCACGTTGGCTGTGTTGTGCCTTTTACTGAGGAGTAGCTTCTATCTGGCCACTCTACCATAAAGGCCTGATTGTAGATGTGCTGCAGAGATGGTTGTTCTTCTGGAAGGTTCTCTCATCTCCACAGAGGAACACCGAGAGCCAGCTCTGTATCACCCATTTCACTGAAACACTCAAAAGAAGGAAACATCAGTCTTTTAACATTTGCCTCGAGCCTTTCTCCCTCTTGTTTTCTCTCTCTCTCTCTCTCTCTCTCTCTCTCTCTCTCTCTCTCTTTCTCTCCCTCTCTCTCTCTCTCTCTCTCTCTCTCTCTCTCTCTCTCTCTCTCTGTGAAAGGATTGTGTGTTTGGGAGTGGGATGCGACACTTCACAATGGCTGTTTGTGTGTGTGTTGCTGCTGCATATTGTCCTGCCAACGCTACTCCCCAGTGAGTGCCAAGATAATGACTGATATTAGACTGTCACAGAGGGACTCTTGTCCTTCTTGGTCTCTGTCTCTGTCTCTGTCTCTCTCTCTCTCTCTCTCTCTCTCTCTCGGTCTGGGTATGTCTCTCAAGTCAATGGGCTTTATTGGCAAAATCAAGTGAAATGAATAAACAATAAATGCTAAATATTACACAAGTTCCAAATTAATGGAGACCGTTCAATGTCATATGTCTATATACAGTGTTAAATAAATAAACATAAATATGGTTTGTATTTACAAAGGTGTTTTGTTCCTCGCTGGTTCGCCTTTTCTTGAGATGGTTTGGGATGAGTTGGACTTTTCTTGAGATGGTTTGGAATGAGTTGGACTTTTCTTGAGATGGTTTGGGATGAGTTGGACTTTTCTTGAGATGGTTTGGGATGAGTTGGACTTTTCTTGAGATGGTTTGGGATGAGTTGGACTTTTTTCTTGAGATGGTTTGGAGATGAGTTGGACCACAGAGTGAAGGAAAAGCAGCGTGAACTAAGGATGATGGTGATTGTTTAGCTAATTGTCCCTATTTTATATAATAAAATAATAATAGTTATAATAGTTAATAATAGTTATATAATAGTTATTGTCTTGTAAATTGTTTTCATTTATTCATCATAGCTTGATGTCTGTTTTTTTCCTGTGCTACTTGGGTGTGTTTGTGGTCATTTCCTTTGACGCTGCGCGGCACAGGTTTTTAGGGCACCTTGGGGAATGCCGATTGGTTGACATTGGGGTGTGTGGGCAGGCGCTGTTGGTTACCATGAACACATCTTCAGGTTATTTTAAAAAACTTTATTTATCTCTTTCTTTCTTATTTTCTTTAAAGATGTCGGCACCTAATGAATATACATTTATGACACTTAACATTACTGGTACTAAATGCCCAGTCCCTTAACATTACGGGTACTAAATGCCCAGTCCCTTAACATTAGGGGTACTAAATGACCAGTCCCTTAGCATTAGGGGTACTAAATGCCCAGCCACTTAACATTAGAAAAAACTACTATGAACATGGAGATCAAGCAGGAAATGTGCTTCCTTGGCAGATAAGACAAGAGGATGCTAGTGGAGTTATTGGCTCTATTAAGCTGCCCAATAACAGTTGTTCACAGTGCGGAGGAAATTAATCTAGTCTTTAGGGAATTTAATGACACATTGTACAAGTCTGAAGGGGATGCCCCTGCCACAATGCATTAGTTTTTGAACAAACTCAATTTACAAGCTTAAACTGATGAGGATGGGGAGCACTTGGAGAAAGAGATTACATATGAGGAAATTAGGGAATCCATTTTCAACATTACTGGGGGGAAAATCCCCAGGGTTAGATGGATTCCCTATTGATTTATATCGATCCTTTTTGCCCAAACTAATTGAGCCTCTTTGCAGTATGATTAATTATGCCATAGAGACAGAAAAGCTCCCAGACACACTTGAACAAGCACTGATCACAGTTTTGTTTAAACCTGGGAAAGATCCTCTGCTTTGTGGATCGTATAGACCAATATCTCTATTGAACACTTCATATAAGATTCTTGCGAAACTCATAGCTCTTAGACCTAGATAGGGTTCTTCCATAGTTGGCTGATATGGACCAAAAAGGCTTTGTAAGAAACCACTCATCTCCTGATAATATCAGAAGATGATTTAATATTATGCATTATGTAGAGAATGACCAAGAACCTGTAGTGGTGGCTTCATTAGATGAGTAAAATATTTTTGACCGCATAGAATGGAATTACCTGTTTGAAGTTTTACAGAGGATGAATATTGGACCTCAGTGTGTAGGTCTGATTAGATTACTGTCCGGTAGCTCAGATCCTAACGGATGGAAATGTTTCCTCACAGTTTTCTCTATCGCGTGGCACAAGACAGGGTTGTCCCGCTAGTCCGCTACCTTTTCTCTTTGACTATAGAGCCACTGGCAGGAGCTTGTAGATCTCATCCATACATGGTGTTCGTATAGATGGGCGGGAACATCTGGTCTCGTTATATGTCAACGACGTTTTGCTTTGACTAAATCGAAGAGTATAATCATGCCTTTTAACAGGGCAGCTATGCAGAATTCGATCTTAGACCAGCCGTTTTTCTTGGAGACCTCGGAAAAAAAACAAAAATGCAAAAATAACAAAAATTATAAAATTATTAAGACGTATCAACTGAATTATACTCCACTTCTCAAAAAGGGAAGAATTGGATAGATGGTGGGATTTACCAATTTCTCTTATTGGGCGGGTCAATTGTGCCCTGAACTTATTGGTAAGATATTATTCAGATCTTATCACAGGTACTGTCACGCCCTGACCTTGGAGAGCCTTTTTATTTCTCTATTTGGTAGGGGTGTGATTTGGGTGGGCATTCTAGTTTTTTTATTTCTTTGTTGGCCGGGTATGGTTCCCATTCAGAGGCAGCTGTCTATCTTAAAGCAGCCTTTTTTTTCCACCTTTCTGGTATCTTGACTATGGTTGTGTGTAGTTGCGTTCTGCACTGCATGCAGCTTTACGTTTATTTTTGTATTTTGTTGTTTTTTCTGTGTCATGTAAATAAAAGTAAAATGTACGCCTACCACCCTGCACCTTGGTCAAATCCGTCTCTAAACGATCGTGACAGGGTAACTAATATGACGGTACCACCAGAGCCTTCGCTTATTCTTCTTGGAGATGACTTTGTTCTACCAGTTAATATCGATAGGAAGAAAAACAGATGAATTAAATTGTCAGTCGTTGCAGTCAATAAATGCACAGAGTTGACACTCTGCCAAGCAAGAACTAACTTATATTTCCGTCTGAAAGAAATGTACGTGATAAACCCTTTGAATTGACTGATGTCTTGGGGGACTTTCAGCAGTTTCTAGAGTCGTCACCTGCTGCCTCATTATTTTCTTCATTTAATGTATTAATATTATTTGTTTTTGCGTTGAATAATTTATTTTCTAGCATTGGATGTGAAGGTCATTCTGTAGAGTTTGTTTTGGTTGTTAATCATTGAAGCTCATACCGGTAGTGGGGGTGTTCATGTGTTGTGTAGTTTGAAGGAATAACGGGCCATTATCTGTCATATTTTGCTGATGATTGTTAAATTGTAAAAAAAATGGGAAATTTATATTGTAAAAAAAAGACGTTGCAAAGTAGAAACATCATCATGGTCATCAACATGGTTGCATGTGCTGCATTGACCACGCAGACTGAAAGCAAGCGTCTCGTTGTCAAGGGAACAATAAATGTGCTCCTTGAGTGACAGGGGGCGGGGCTAGATCTGTGTGGAAAGCATCATAGAGAGAGGAGAGGGAAGAAGCAGAGTAAAACTATTCAAATGGACGTTACACACAGCGTTTCACATTTAACAAACCAAACATTCAAATACCGTTAAAGAAGGTAAAGTAAGAACTCAATCCGGTCCGTGCATCAATACCGGTATATCATAAAATATGGTATACAGCCCAGCCCTATAAACATTGCTCACAAAACTCCACTGGTTTAATTAAAGAATATAGACATTTCAAATGTGATTTCAAATGTGATTATGGCAATGTACAGTGTTGTGACAAAATGCAAATAGTTGAAGTAAGAAAAGGTAAATAAATAAATGGGTAATTATAGTATCAGCAGGGTAGCCTAGTGGTTGGAGCATTGAACCAGTAACCGAAAGGTTGCAGGATTGAATCCCCCAAGGTGAAAATCTGTCGTTCTGCCCCTGAACAAGGCAGTTAACCCACTGTTCCTAGACCTTCATTATAAATAAGAATTTGTTCTTAACTGACTTGATAAGTTAAATAAATAAATACAATTAAAATATATTTAAAAAAAGACAAATGAAACAGATCAGGATGTGACATATAGGTTTGTTCTCTACTGGTTTCCTGTTTCCTGTTTCTTGTGGCAACAAGTCACAAATCTTCCTGCTGTGGTGTTTTACCTAATAGATATGGAAGTTTATCAAGATTTGGATTTGTTTTCAAATCCTTTGTGGGTCTGTGTAATCTGATGGAAATATGTGTCTCTATGGTCATACATTGGGCAGGAGGTTAGGAAGTGCAGCTCAGTTTCCGCTTCATTTTGTGGGCAATGGGCACACAGCCTGTCTTTTCTTGAGAGCCAGGTCTGTCTACGGTGGCCTTTCTCAATAGCAAGGCCATGCCACTGAGTCTGTACATAGTCTAAGCTTTCCTTAAGTTTGGGTCTGTCACAGTGGTCAGGACAAATAGCATTCTAGTTCGCTCTGGTTTCATTGTTAATTCTTTCCAATGTGTATAGTAATTATCTTTTTGTTTCCATAATTTGGTTGGGTCTAATTGTGTTGCTGTTCTGGGGCTCTGTGGAGTCTGAGTGAGAAGAGTCCCCATACCAGCTGGCACAGGTTTGTGCTGGTGAAAAGAGCCCCAGGACCAGCTTGTTTAGGGGACTCTTCTCCAGGTTCATCTCTCTGTAGGTGATGGCTTTGTTATCGAAGGTTTGAGAATCACTTATTTTGAAGGTTGTTCAATTTAATTGCTATTTTCAGGATTTTGATCATTGGTGTGAATCATCTTCATTTTGCATGCATTATTTGGTGTTTTACATTGTTCATGGGATGTTTTTGCAGAATTCCGGAATTCTTGGAACACCATTATTTTTGTCTTATAAAAAAAAACAATAGTTTTTTTTTTGTCTTATAAAAAAAAACAATATTGTTTTTTTTGTCAGAGAGACACAGACAAAGCGAGACTGAGACTAAGTGAAAGAGTGAGACCGAGAACCCGAGACAGATACAGAGAGAGAACGAGACAGGGAGATGGAGATCAAGACAGAGAGAGAATTTGCGAGGGCACTAGAACAGTCTGCACCACCCTACTAGAATCCGAAGTCAAATGTCTGCTGTTTGCAGATGATCTGTTGCTTCTGTCACCAACCAAGGAGGGCCTACAGCAGCACCTAGATCTTCTGCACAGATTCTGTCGGACCTGGGCCCGACAGTGAATTTCGGTAACGGGATTTTGCAACAAAACATTTTCGGGGGGTGCACCATTATGCTAGCCTGGCTGAGCAAGGCTACACAGTTAGCTGTAAGGACGTCTCGCCCTGTCTTGCTCTCGCCCTGTCTTGCTCTCGCCCTGTCTCGCTCTCGCCCTGTCTCTGTGTCTCGCCCTGTCTCGCTCTCGCTCTGTCTCTGTGTCTCGCCCTGTCTCTGTGTCTCGCCCTGTCTCTGTGTCTCGCCCTGTCTCGCTCTCGCCTTGTCTCTGTGTCTCGCCCTGTCTCTCTCTCGCCCTGTCTCGCTCTCGCCCTGTCGCTGTGTCTCGCCAAGTCTCGCTATCGCCCTGTCGCTGTGTCTCACCCTGTCTCGCTCTCTCCCTGTCTCGCTCTCTTCGTCTCGTGCTCACCCTGTCTCACCCTGTCTCTGGGTCTCGCTCTCGCCCTTTCTTGCTCTCACCTCGCTCTGTCTTGCCCTCGCCCTGTCTTGCTCTCACTCTCGCCCTGTCTTGCCCTCACCCTGTCTGGCTCTCGCCCTGTCTTGCTTTCACCCTGTCTCTCCCTGTCTCAACCTCGCCCTGTCTCGCCCTGTCTCACTCTCACCCTGTCTTGCCCTGTCTTCCTCTCGCCTGTCTCTGTGTCTTGCCCTCACCCTGTCTTGCTCTCACTCTCACCCTGTCTCGCCCTGTCCCTGTCTCGCCCTGTCCCTGTCTCGCCCTCTCCCTGTCTAGCTCTCGCCCTGTCTCGCTCTCGCCCTGTCTCGCTCTCGCCTTGTCTCATTCTGTCTCGCTCTCATTGTTTAAAGTGGCTAGTGATATATTTTACATCAATTTCCATCAATTCCCATTATTAAAGTGGCTGGAGTTGAGTCAGTGTGTTGTGGGCGGAGTAGGCGGTGATACAGCCCGACAGGATGCTCTCCTGTCTCTGTGTCTCGCTCTCACCCTGTCTCTCACCCTGTCAAAGTGGCATAGTTTAAAGTCACATGTATTACATAAAGATGCTATAGAGGTCGTCTTGTCGTTGTTGGTAATCAAGCCTACCATTATTAAACTGTAGTGTCGTCCGCAAACTTGATGATTGAGTTGGAGTTTTGTTGCGTGTTATTTTCCGTGGCCCTCACCTCCTCCCACGTTGTTGGTAAGGGCCCTCACCTCCTCCCTGTAGGTCGTCGTGGGTGAACAGGGAGTACAGGAGTTGGATGCGTGCGTGGGCAGTCAGAACAGGGAGTACACCCTCGTGGGGCCCCAGTGTTGAGGATCAGCGGGGTGGAGATGTTGTTACCTACCTTCACCACCTGGGGGCGGCTCGTCAGGAAGTCCAGTACCCAGTTGCACAGGGCGGGGTCGAGACCCAGGGTCTCAAGCTTGATGACGAGTTTGGAGGGTACTATGGTGTTAAATGCTGAGCTGTAGTTGATGGATAGCATTCTTACATAGGTATTCCTCTTGTCCAGATGGGTTAGGGCAGTGTGCAGTGTGGTTGAGATTGCATCGTCTGTGGACCTATTTGGGCAGTAAGCAAATTGGAGTGGGTCTAGGGTGTCAGGTAAGGTGGAGGTGATATGGTCCTTGACTAGTCTCTCAAAGCACTTCATGATGACGGAAGTGAGTGCTATGGGGCGGTAGTCGTTTAGCTCAGTTACCTTAGCTTTCTTGGGAACTGGAACAATGGTGGCCCTCTTGAAGCATGTGGGAACAGCAGACTGGTATAGGGATTGATTGAATATGTCCGTAAACACACCAGCCAGCTGGTCTGCACATGCTCTGAGTGCGCGGCTGGGGATTGCTGTCTGGGCCTGCAGCCTTGCGAGGGTTAACACGTTTAAATGTTTTACTCACCTCGGCTGTAGTAAAGGAGAGTCTGCATGTTTTGGTAGCAGGCCGTGACAGTGGCACTGTATTGTCTTCAAAGCGGGCAAAACAGTTATTTAGTCTGCCTGGGAGCAAGACATCCTGGTCCGTGACTGGGCTGGATTTCTTTTTGTAATCTGTGATTGACTGTAGACCCTGCCACATACCTCTTGTGTCTGAGCCGTTGAATTGCGACTCTACTTTGTCTCTGTACTGACGCTTAGCTTGTTTGATTGCCTTGCGGAGGGAATAGCTACACTGTTTGTATTCGGTCATGTTTCCAGTCACCTTGCCCTGATTAAAAGCAGTGGTTCGCACTTTCAGTTTCACGCGAATGCTGCCATCAATACACGGTTTCTGGTTTGGGAATGTTTTAATCGTTGCTATAGGAACGACATCTTCAATGCACATTCTAATGAACTCGCACACCTAATCAGCGTATTCGTCAATGTTGTTGTTCGCCGCAATGCGGAACATATCCCAGTCCACGTGATGGAAGCAGTCTTGGAGTGTGGAGTCAGCTTGGTCGGACCAGCGTTGAACAGACCTCAGCGTGGGAGCTTCTTGTTTGGAGTCGTGGTCAACTTTTCCAAAAGGAGGGCGGGGCAGGGCCTTATATGCGTCGCGGAAGTTAGAATAGCAATGATCCAAGGTTTTACCAGCCCTTGTTGCGCAATCAATATGCTGATACAATTTAGGGAGTCTTGTTTTCAGATTAGCCTTGTTAAAATCCCCAGCAACAATGAATGCAGCCTCAGGATGTATGGGTTCCAGTTTGCAAAGAGTCAAATAAAGTTCGTTCAGAGCCATCGATGTGTCTGCTTAGGGGGGAATATATACGGCTGTGATCATAATCGAAGAGAATTCTCTTGGTAGATAATGCGGTCGACATTTGATTGTGAGGAATTCTAAATCAGGTGAACAGAAGGACTTGAGTTCCTGTATGTTTCTGTGATCACACCACGTCTCGTTAGCCATAAAGCATACGCCCCCGCCCCTCTTCTTACCAGAAAGATGTTTGTTTCTGTCGGCGCGATGCGTGGAGAAACCCGCTGGCTGCACCGCCACCGACAGCGTCTCTCCAGTGAGCCATGTTTCTGTGAAGCAAAGAACGTTACAGTCTCTGATGTCTCTCTGGAATGCTACCCTTGCTCGGATTTCATCAACCTTGTTGTCTGACCAGAAGACCGCTCCGTTTGCCTCTTTTAAGACGTCGTTGTTTTGGGTCGCCGGCTGGGATCCATTCCGTTGTCCTGGGTGAAAGGCAGAACACAGGATCCGCTCCGCGAAAGTCATATTCTTGGTCGTACTGATGGTGAGTTGACGCTGATCTTATATTCAATAGTTCTTCTCGACTGTATGTAATGAAACCTAAGATGACCTGGGGTACTAATGTAAGAAATAACACGTAAAAAAACAAAAAACTGCATAGTTTCCTAGGAACGCGAAGCGAGGCGGCCATCTCTGTCGGCGCCGGAAGTCGTCAACACTTGCGTTGTAAACATAACAACAAATAGACAGGAATGTACTACTAGACTGTTGGCAGTAAAGCAACAATAATGATTTTAATAGTGGCACTCATATTAACAGCAAGAATAAATACAATACTGGTGCTAGTTGTATCCTGGCTTTAGTAATGCAATAATTTCAAGTAACTGTCTGTCTGTCTGTCTGTCTGTCTGTCTGTCTGTCTGTCTGTCTGTCTGTCTGTCTGTCTGTCTCTCTCTGTCTGTCTGTCTGTCTGTCTGTACTTATAGTAGCTCTGTCCTGTTCCATAGATCCACACCATCACATCATAGCTCTGGTTTGGTTTTCGCCCAGGTGCTTCTTGAGTATGTTGGGTTATGGTGTCGTGGAGGGTAGTGAGTTTGCACACGACTGGTCTTGGCTCAATTTCTTTTTTTCTCTCACCATATTTGTTATTGTTTTTATTGGTTGAGACGTTGAAAAGCCAATAGGAAAGGGAGGGGTAAGAGGAGGGATAAAGGACATTGGGTCAGGTTCCCATGCCGACTCTGGTATGTTTGGATCAGTCCTACGTTGTTATGGTGTTGTCTTGGCCCAGTTTACTGTGGCTAGTTGGCCGACATTAGCCTATGATTCTGTGTGTTCTGGTCCAGCTTACTGTGGCCTGTCTCGCTCTCGCTCTGTCACTGTGTCTCGCTCTCGCCCTGTCTCTGTGTCTCGCCCTGTCTCTGTGTCTCGCTCTCGCCCTGTCTCTGTCTCTCGCCCTGTCTCTGTGTCTCGCTCTCGCCCTGTCTCTGTGTCTCGCTCTCGCCCTGTCTCTGTGTCTCGCTCTCGCCCTGTCTCTGTGTCTCGCCCTGTCTCTGTCTCGCCCTGACTCTGTGTCTCGCTCTCGCCCTGTCTCTGTGTCTCGCCCTGTCTCTGTGTCTCGCCCTGTCTCTGTGTCTTGCTCTCGCCCTGTCTCTGTGTCTCGCCCTGTCTCTGTGTCTCGCCCTGTCGCTGTGTCTCGCCCTGTCTCTGTGTCTCGCCTGTCGCTGTGTCTCGCCTGTCGCTGTGTCTCGCCCTGTCTCTGTGTCTCGCCCTGTAGCTGTGTCTCGCCCTGTCTCTGTGTCTCGCCCTGTCTCTGTGTCTCGCCCTGTCTCTGTGTCTCGCCCTGTCTCTGTGTCTCGCCCTGTCTGTGTCTCGCCCTGTCTCTGTGTCTCGCCCTGTCTCTGTGTCTCGCCTGTCGCTGTGTCTCGCCCTGTAGCTGTGTCTCGCCCTGTAGCTGTGTCTCGCCCTGTCTCTGTGTCTCGCCCTGTCTCTGTGTCTCGCCCTGTCTCTGTGTCTCGACCTGTCTCTGTGTCTCGCCCTGTCTCTGTGTCTCGCCCTGTCTCTGGCCGTCATTAGCCCTGATTCTGTGTGTTCTGGTCCAGCTTACTGTGGCCTGTCTCGCTCTCGCTCTGTCACTGTGTCTCGCTCTCGCCCTGTCTCTGTGTCTCGCCCTGTTCTGTGTCTCAGCTTCTCGCCCTGTCTCTGTGTCTCGCTCTCGCCCTGTCTCTGTGTCTCGCCCTGTCTCTGTGTCTCGCTCTCGCCCTGTCTCTGTGTCTCGCTCTCGCCCTGTCTCTGTCTCGCCCTGTCTCTGTGTCTCGCTCTCGCCCTGTCTCTGTGTCTCGCCCTGTCTCTGTGTCTCGCCCTGTCTCTGTGTCTTGCTCTCGCCCTGTCTCTGTGTCTCGCCCTGTCTCTGTGTCTCGCCCTGTAGCTGTGTCTCGCCCTGTAGCTGTGTCTCGCCCTGTCTCTGTGTCTCGACCTGTCTCTGTGTCTCGACCTGTCTCTGTGTCTCGCCCTGTCTCTGTGTCTCGCCCTGTCTGTGTCTCGCCCTGTCTCTGTGTCTCGCCCTGTCTCTGTGTCTCGCCCTGTCTCTGGCCGTCATTAGCCCTGATTCTGTGTGTTTTGGTCTAGTCTTGGCCCAGTTTACTGTGGCTAGTAGGCTGTCATTAGCCCTGATTCTGTGTGTTTTGGTCTAGTCTTGGCCCAGTTTACTGTGGCTAGTAGGCCGTCATTAGCCCCTGATTCCTAATGTTCTGGTCTAGTCTTGGCCCAGTTTACTGTGGCTAGTTGGCTGTCATTAGCCCTGATTCTGTGTTCCTTACTGGTAAAATGTGTATCGAAGCATTGTGACACACAGTGTCTCTCTGATCTCGTGCACTGCTGTAAACTATGCTAATGACTGTGAGGCTTAGCTTACCGACAGACTGTGAGCTACAGTGATTTTAGTTACGGACAGACCCAACTCACTGGATAGGGTTCCACTGAGTCACAAAATCAAAAGAAATCAGCCAAGACCTCAGAAAAAAAATTGTAGACCACCACAAGTCTGGTTCATCCTTGGGAGCAATTTCCAAATGTCTGAAGGTACCATGTCCTTCTGTCTTCTAGAGATGAACGTACTTTGGCGCAAAAGTGCAAATCAATCCCAGAACAACAACAAAGGACCTTGTGACGATGCTGGAGGAAACAGGTACAGAAGTATCTATATCCACAGTAAAACGGGTCCTATATCGACATAACCTGAACGGCCACTCAGCAAAGAAGAAACCACTGCTCCAAAGCCATCATAAAAAAGCCAGACTACGGTTTGCAACTGCACATGGGCACAAAGATCATACTTTTTGGAGAAATGTCCTCTGGTCTGATGACACAAAAATAGAACTGTTTGGCCATAATGACCATCGTTATGTTTAGAGGAAAACAGAACACCAACCCAACCCTGAAGCACGAGGGTGGCAGCATCATGTTGTGGGGGTGGCAGCATCATGTTGTGGGGTTGGCAGCATCATGTTGTGGGGGTGGCAGCATCATGTTGTGGGGGTGGCAGCATCATGTTGTGGGGCTGGCAGCATCATGTTGTGGGGCTGGCAGCATCATGTTGTGGGGCTGGCAGCATCATGTTGTGGGGGTGGCAGCATCATGTTGTGGGGTGCTTTGCTGCAGGTGGGACTGGTGCACTTCACAAAATAGATGGCATCATGAGGATAGAAAAGTATGTGGATATATTGAAGCAACATCTCAAGACATCAGTCAGGAAGTTAAAGCTTGGTCGCAAATGGGTCTTCCAAATGGACAATGACCCCAAGCATACTTCCAAAGTTGTGGCAAAATGGCTTAAGGACAACAAAGTCAAGGTATTGGAGTGGCCATCACAAAGCCCTGACCTCAATCCTATAGAAAAGTTGTGGGCAGAACAGAAAAAGCGTGTTTGAGCATAGAGACCTACAAACCTGACTCAGTTACACCAGCTCTGTCAGGAGGAATGGGCCAAGATTCACCCAACTTATTGTGGGAAGCTTGTGGAAGGCTACCTGAAACGTTTGACCCAAGTTAAACAATTTAAAGGCAATTCTACTAAATACTAATTGAGTGTATGTAAACTTCTGACCCACTGGGAAAGAAATAGAAGCTCAAATAAATCATTCTCTCTACTATTATTCTGCCATTTCACATTCTTAAAATAAAGTGGTGATCCTAACTGCCCTAAAACAGAGAATTTTTACTAGGATTAAATGTCAGCAATTGTGAACAACTGCGTTTTTAAATGTATTTGGCAGAGGTGTGTGTAAAATTCCCACTTCAACTGTATATAGAGGATACAGGATGTTTTCAAAATATATACAGGCTCCAGCTCATCGTAGTGGTGTGTGTCGCGTTAAATCCTGCCTCGATACTGTTTTTAACACTTGATTGCAGTTATAATTCTTATGCAATGATTGGGTAAATTTATAAATATATATGATAAAAGCACGTTTCAATCCAGAAGAAACAAATGAACTGTTTAATGAGCTGCAGCTCTGCAGCATTGACTGGTATTTTCATCAATGAATAGGTCATAATGCATTATGGGATTTCCCCCCCCCTTCTCCTGGACAATTGGCCAATTTTATTTAGTTGCAGTCCATTCATCATTCATTCAAAAGTCGGCTATTCTAACTAATGGAAACCCTCACACTGAAAATGTACATATCTACAATATCCATTATTATAATATAATATAATATCCAACATTGTACATTTGGTATTGACACTGATTCTGTACAGAATATAACTTCCTCATTGTTTATATTTCTGGTCTTTTTTTTGTTCTACTTTGTATTTTCTTGATATTAATATACTACTGATATTGCTGGGAAGGCATTTCACTGTACTTGTGCACGTGGCGATAAAACTTTACTTAAATCTAACGCCAAATCAGGCTGAGTCGAACCGGGTGACTCATCCACCATGCTGGAACCGTGCTGTATAGGATGGTGCTGTATAGGATGGTATATATAGTGTGGTATGTATAGTGTGGTATGTATAGGGTGGTATGTATAGGGTGGTATGTATAGTGTGGTATGTATAGGGTGGTATGTATAGGGTGGTATGTATATGATGGTATGTATAGGGTGGTATGTATAGTGTGGTATGTATAGGGTGGTATGTTTAGGGTGGTATGTATAGTGTGGTATGTATAGGGTGGTATGTATAGGATGGTATGTATAGGGTGGTATGTATAGTGTGGTATGTATAGTGTGGTATGTATAGGGTGGTATGTATAGGGTGGTATGTATAGGGTGGTATGTATAGGATGGTATGTATATGGTGGTATGTATATGGTGGTATGTATAGGGTGGTATGTGTAGGATGGTATGTATGGGATGGTATGTATAGGGTGGTATGTATAGGGTGGTACGTATAGGATGGTACGTATAGGATGGCATGGTATGTATAGGGTGGTACGTATAGGATGGTATGTATAGGTTGGTATGTATAGTGTGGTATGTATAGGATGGTATGTATAGGGTGGTATGTATAGGATGGTATGTATAGGATGGTATGTGTAGGGTGGTATGTATAGGGTGGTATGTATAGGGTGGGATGGTATGTATATATGTATAGGATGGTATGTATATATGTATAGGTGGTATGTATAGGGTGGTATGTATAGGGTGGTATGTATATGGTATGTATAGTATGGTATATGGGTGGTATGTATATGTATAGGATGGTATGTATAGGATGGTATGTATAGTATGGTATGTATAGGATGGTATGTATAGTATGGTATGTATAGGGTGGTATGTATAGGGTGGTATGTATAGGGTGGTATGTATAGGGTGGTATGTATAGGGTGGTATGTATAGGATGGTATGTATAGATGGTATGTATAGGGTGGTATGTATAGGATGGTATGTATAGGGTGGTATGTATAGGGTGGTATGTATAGGGTGGTATGTATAGGGTGGTATGTATAGTATGGTATGTATAGGGTGGTATGTATAGTATGGTATGTATGGTATGTATAGTATGGTATGTATAGGGTGGTATGGTATGTATAGTATGGTATGTATAGGGTGGTATGTATAGTGTGGTATGTATTGGGTGGTATGTATAGTATGGTATGTATGGTATGTATAGTATGGTATGTATAGGATGGCAGACAGTGTGTTAATAATGTATCTGGGTCTGTTGGACTAGAATACCGTCACTTGTGGCTCACTCTGTAATAATATTCAGTGTAGCAGGTCTGATAGGATAAAGTATGGTCGCTGGTATGTATAGTGTGGTATGTATAGGGTGGTACACACTGAGAGGTCAGGCAGTGGTGATGTCATGGCGTGGTATGTATAGGATGGATGTATGTCTTTCATTGTAGGATGGTCATAAGTATGGATAGGAGTATCAACATGACACAGGTTTTGTCTCTGTTGTGCCTTCTACTGGTGTGGCCAGATGATGACTTGCTGATATTTCTGAGGACATTAATCGACCCCTTCAGGATTATG
Source organism: Oncorhynchus masou masou (assembly GCF_036934945.1). NCBI lineage: Eukaryota > Metazoa > Chordata > Actinopteri > Salmoniformes > Salmonidae > Oncorhynchus > Oncorhynchus masou. The sequence goes on along the minus strand of NC_088212.1, from coordinate 5,081,137 downwards.
AGTTGACCTCCTGTAAAATCCTCTTGGTATCGCTGTGGTATGTATAGGGTGGTATGTATCGCCCCTATAGGGTGGTATGTATCCCCCTGCTCCCTTTTTCCTGTATAGTGTCTCCTCCCCATGTCAGGATGGTATGTCTCCTCTCCTCCTGGTATCCTCCTCTCCCCTCTTCCTCTCCTCCCCTCTTCCTCTCCTCCCCATGTCACCCCTCCTCTCCTCTCCTCCTTTCCTCTCCTCCCCTCTTCCTCTCCTGGTATCTTCCTCTCCTCCCCATGTCACCCCTCCTCTCCTCTCCTCCTTTGGTTTCTCCTCCCCTCTTCCTCTCCTGGTATGTCTTCCTCTCCTCCCCATGTCATGGTATGTATCTGGTATCCTCCTTTCCTCTCCTCCCCTCTTCCTCTCCTCCCCTCTTCCTCTCCTCCCCATGTCACCCCTCCTCTGGTCTCCTCCTTTCCTCTTGTCCCCTCTTCCTCTAGGATCCCCTCTTCCTCTGTATAGGATCTTCCTCTCCTCCCCATGTCATGGTATGGTCCTCCCCTCTTCCTCTCCTCCCCTCTTCCTCTCCTCCCCATGTTAATAATCACCCCTCCTCTCCTCCTTTCCTCTCCTCCCTCTTCCTCTCCTCCCCTCTTCCTCTCCTCCCATAAGAGGATGTCACCCCTCCTCTCCTCCCCTACTTCCAGATGATCCTCTGATCTTCCTCTCCTCCCCCATGTCCTCCCCTCTTCTCTCCTCCCCCTCTTCCTCCCCCTGCCCCTCTTCCTCCTCCCTCCCCATGTCACCTGTCCTCTCCTCTCCTCCTCCTCTCCTCTTCCTCTCCTCCCCTCCTCCTCTCCTCCCCTCCTCCCCATGTCACCGGAACACAGGCAGACCACCTGTCACAAAGACTAGTCCTCACAGTCATACCTTCTGCGACACACACACACACACACACACACACACACACACACACACACACACACACACACACACACACACACACACACACACACACACACACACACACACACACACACATCATTAAAACCCAGCTAGAACCTGGTCTGGATAAATTAAATCAGAATATTAATCTTCGTTCTATCATCTGATTTTTTTTTTAATCCAGGTCACGCTGAGTGGAATTAAAATCCCTTTAGGAAACATGATTCTATTTGCAGCAAACATGATTCTATTTACAGCAAACATGATTCTATTTACAGCAAACATGATTCTATTTACAGCAAACATGATTCTATTTACAGCAAACATGATTCTATTTACAGCAAACATGATTCTATTTACAGCAAACATGATTCTATTTACAGCAAACATGATTCTATTTACATTCAGAATGTTTTCATTCAGACCCTTTCACACACCTTATTCTAAAATTGATTAAATTACATTTTTTCCCCCAATCTACACAGTACCGCATAATGACAAAGCAAAACACGTTTTTCAAAAATGTTTGCACCTTTTTATAAAAAAATGAAAACAAATACCTTACGTACGTAAGTATTCAGACACTGAATGCCAAGGGTTACATCTGGAGGAAACCTGGCACCATCCCTACGGTGAAGCATGTTGGTGGCAGCATCATGCTGTGGGGATGTTTTTCAGCGGCTGAGAGACTAGTCACGGTTGAGGGAAAGATGGAAGAAGCAAAATACAGAGAGATCCTTGATGAAAACCTGCTCCAGAGCACTCAGGACCTCAGACTGGGGCGAAGGTTCACCTTCCAACAGCACAACGACCCTAAGCACTCAGGACCTCAGACTGGGGCGAAGGTTCACCTTCCAACAGCACAACGACCCTAAGCACTCAGGACCTCAGACTGGGGTGAAGGTTCACCTTCCAACAGGACAACGACCCTAAGCACTCAGGACCTCAGACTGGGGTGAAGGTTCACCTTCCAACAGCACAACGACCCTAAGCACTCAGGACCTCAGACTGGGGTGAAGGTTCACCATCCAACAGGACAACGACCCTAAGCACACAGCCAATACAACACAGGAGTGGCTTTGGGACAAGTCTCAATGTGCTTGAGTGGCACGGACTTGAACCCGATCGAACATCTCTGGAGTGACCTGAAAATAGCTGTGCAGCGACGCTCCTCATCCAACCTGACAGAGGTTGAGAGGATCTGCAGAGAATAAGGGAACAAAATCCCAAAATACAGGTGGGCCAAGCTTGTAGAGTCATACCCAAGAAGACTTGAAGCTGTAATCGTTGCCAAAGATTTGTCCACAAAGTACTGAGTAAAGTGTCTGAATACGCCTCCCGAGTGGCGCAATGGTCTAAGGCACTGCATCGCAGTACAAGCTGTGCCAGTAGAGATTCTGGGTTCAAGTCTAGGCTCTGTGGTAGCCGGCCGCGACTGGGAGAAACATGGGGCTCTGTGGTAGCCGGCCGCGACTGGGAGAAACATGGGGCTCTGTGGTAGCCGGCCGCGACTGGGAGAAACATGGGGCTCTGTGGTTGCCGGCCGCGACTGGGAGAAACATGGGGCTCTGTGGTAGCCGGCCGCGACTGGGAGAAACATGGGGCTCTGTGGTAGCCGGCCGCGACTGGGAGAAACATGGGGCGGCACACAGTTTGTCCAGCTTTGTCCGGGTAAGGAGAGGGTTTGGCCGGCAAGAATATCCTTGTCCCATCGCGCACTGGTGACTCCTTTGGCGGGCCGGCACAGTGCATGCTGACACGTGTGCGGTGTTTCCTCCGACACATTAGTGCGGCTGGCTTCCAGTGGTTAAGTGGAAGAAGCAGTGCTGTTTGGTTGGGTTGTGTTCGGAGGACGCACAGCTCTCGACCTTCGCCTCTCCCGAGTCCGAACGGGAGTTACAGCGATGAGACAAGACTGTAACTACCAATTGGTTAGTAAAAGGGATTAAAAAAGGGTCTGAATACGTACAGTACCAGTCAAAAGTTGAGACACACCTACTCATTCCAGGGTTTTTCTTTATTTTTTACTACTTTCTACACTGTAGAATAATAGTGAAGACATCACAACTAATGAAATAACACATATGGAATCATGTAGTAACCAATAAAGTGTTAAACAAATCAAAATATATTTTATATTTGAGATTCTTCAAAATAACCACCCTTTGCCCTTGATCACAGCTTTGCACACTCTTGGCGTTAATCAAGTGCACCTTCTGCCAATAAGGCTTCTGAATCGAGGGCACCTAGCACCGGCAGGGCTTCTGAATCGAGGGCACCTAGCACCGGCAGGGCTTCTGAATCGAGGGCACCTAGCACCGGCAGGGCTTCTGAATCGAGGGCACCTAGTGCCGCAGGGCTTCTGAATCGAGGGCACCTAGTGCCGGCAGGGCTTCTGAATCGAGGGCACCTAGTGCCGGCAGGGCTTCTGAATCGAGGGCACCTAGCGCCGGCAGGGCTTCTGAATCGAGGGCACCTAGCACCGGCAGGGCTTCTGAATCGAGGGCACTTAGCACCGACAGGGCTTCTGAATCGAGGGCACCTAGCAGGGCTGAATCTAGGGACAGGGCTTCTGAATCGAGGGCACCTAGCGCCGGCAGGGCTTCTGAATCGAGGGCACCTAGTGCCGGCAGGGCTTCTGAATCGAGGGCACCTAGTGCCGGCAGGGCTTCTGAATCGAGGGCACCTAGTGCCGGCAGGGCTTCTGAATCGAGGGCACCTACCGCCGGCAGGGCTTCTGAATCGAGGGCACCTAGTGCCGGCAGGGCTTCTGAATCGAGGGCACCTAGTGCCGGCAGGGCTTCTGAATCGAGGGCACCTAGTGCCGGCAGGGCTTCTGAATCGAGGGCACCTAGTGCCGGCAGGGCTTCTGAATCGAGGAGGGCACCTAGGGCCGCACCGGCAGGGCTTCTGAATCGAGTGCACCTACCGCCGGCAGGGCTTCTGAATCGAGTGCACCTACCGCCGGCAGGGCTTCTGAATCGAGGGCACCTACCGCCGTCACTAGAACACAAATTAAAAGGAGCACAAGCCTTCATGCCTTTGTTCTTTGGCTTTTCTACAGAAATGTTTGGTGATCGATTAGGTGAAGATTGACTAGTCAATCGCGATCCACCGGTTGGTGACCACTGGTATACAGTATAATGGTTGCTTGCTACGGCTGTGTTAATGATTGTAGTCGTCAGGCATATAGGAGTGTAGAATCTGACTTCTGTTCCTAAAGGCAGGTCCGAGATCAGCCCAGAGCGAACAGACCGATGGCAGTACTCTGGCATCACTTTGCCTTTTTAGATCGCACAACTCTTAACAGCCTGTCCTAGATCAGCTTGGAGAGTGATCCTTGTGTCTCGTTTTGTTGTGAGTGTCTGCCTGCCCGAGTAGAAAAAAACGAGGAGAGGAGATAAAGACATACTGTTCAGCTCCTCTTTGAAAGGACTGATTGTGCCAGAGGGAGAGGGAGAAAAGCAACAGGGAAACTAGCTGCTTCTCTCCCTCCCTCCCTCCCTCCAACCCTCCCTGCGCCTCAAGTGTGTGAGAAATATTTAACCCAGTGTGGTTCACTCTTATTCTGTGTTATTTCATACACACTCCTTTTTCCTTGACATTCGGTATTCGGACGGCGGTGATTTTCTCTCCCTCATTCTGCCAGCGAGCTGCGAATGTGTTCCGTTTTCTATTCTAAACAGAGCAGGTGTCTGTGATTTCAGAAGAGCTTCTGCTGTGTGACTGCTAGTCTGTGTGTTAGTTAGGGCTGGAAACAGCCAGGTACGAGACGATAATATCACCATATTAATCACATATTATCACATCACATCACCGGTGTTCAGTGATGGAGTGTCATACAGTACCTCAAAAAGTTTTTACTATTTTCTACACAGTAGAATAATAGTGATGACATAAACTATGAATTAACACATAAGGAATCATGTAGAAATCAAAAAAGTGTTAAACAAATAGGTTTATTTTAGATTATTCAAATTAGCCACCCTTTGTCTTGATGACAGCTTTGCACATGGTCATTTTCTCAACCATATTCACCTGGAATGCTTTCCAACAGTCTTGAAGGAATTCCCACATATGCTGAGCACGTGTTGGCTGCTTTTCCTTCACTCTGCAGTCCAACTCATCCCAAACCATCTCAATTGGGTTGAGGTCAGGTGTCTGTAGGGGAGGCAGAGTAGCCTAGTAGTTAGAGTGTTGGACTAGTAACCGAAAGGTTGCAAGTTTGAATCCCCGAGCTGACAAGGTACAAATCTGTCATTCTGCCCCTGAACAGGCAGTTAACCCACTGTTCCTAGGCTATCATTGAAAATAAGAATTTGTTCTTAACTGACTTGCCTAGTAAAATAAAGGTAAAATAAATTTAAAAATGTAAAAAATGCAATACTCCATCACTCTCCGTCTTGGTTACATAGCCTGGAGGTGTGTGTTGGTTCATTGTCCTGTTGAAAATCAAATGATAGTCCCACTAAGTGGAAAACAGATGGGATGGTGTATCACTGCAGAATGCTGTGAATTCTGTTCACCTACTCTGAGTTTCTTATTGATGTCCTTTAGTAGTGGTTTATTTACAGGAATTTGCCCTGAATTCTAAATAAATCACAGACAGTGTCACTAGCAAAGCACCATCACACCTCCTCCTCCATGCTTCACGGTGGGAACCACACATGCAGAGATCATCCGTTCACCCACTCTGAGTTTCACAAAGACACGGCGGTCAGAACCAAAAATGTCAAATGTGGACTCATCGAACCCAAGGAGAGATTTCCACCGGTCTAATGTCCATTGCTCGTGTTTCTTGGTCCAAGCATGTCTGTTCTTCTTATTGATGTCCTTTAGTAGTGGTTTCTTTTTGCAGCAATTCATGCAGTTTCCTCTGAACAGTTGATGTTGAGATGTGTCTGTTACTTGAACTCTGTGAAGCATTTATTTGGGCTGCAATCTGAGGTGCAGTTAACTCTAATGAACTTATCCTCTGCAGCAGAGGTAACTCTGGGTCTTCCTTTTCTGTGGCAGCCCACATGAGAGCCAGTTTAATCATAGCGCTTGATGGTTTTTGCAACTGCACTTGAAAATGTTTCAAGTACTTTAAATTTTCCAGATTGACTGACCTTCATGTCTTAAAGTAATGATGGACTGTCGTTTCTCTTTGCTCATTTGAGCTGTTCTTGCCATAGTATGGACTTTGTCTTTTAACCTCTAGCGTCGAGCAATCCCGTATCCGGGAGCGTAATCATAGCCTCAAGCTCATTAGCATAACCAACGTTAACTATTCATGAAATTTGCAAATGAAATGAAATAAATATATTGGCTCACAAGCTTAGCCTTTTGTTAACAACACTGTCATCTCAGATTTTCAAAATATGCTTTTCAACCATAGCTACAGAAGCATTTGTGTAAGAGTATTGATCGCTGGCATAGCATTAAGCCTAGCATTCAGCGGGCAACATTTTCACAAAAACAAGAAAAGCATTCAAATAAAATAATTTACCTTTGAAGAACTTTGGATGTTTTCAATGAGGAGACTCTCAGGTAGATAGCAAATGTTCAGTTTTTTCAAAAAGATTATTTGTGTAGGAGAAATCGCTCCATTTTGTTCATCACGTTTGGCTAAGAAAAAACCCCGAAAATTCAGTAATTGCAACGCCGAACTTTTTTCCAAATTAACTCCATAATATCGACAGAAACATGGCAAACGTTTAGAATCAATACTCAAGGTGTTTTTCACATATCTATTCGATGATAAATCATTCGTGGCAGTTGCCTTTCTCCTCGGAACCAAATGGAAAAATGCACGCAGCTGCGCAATAATTTCGACGGAGGACCCCAAGGGGACACCTGGTAAATGTAGTCTCTTGTGGTCAATCTTCCAATGATATGCCTACAAATACGTCACAATGCTGCAGACACCTTGGGGAAACGACAGAAAGTGTAGGCTCATTCCTGGCGCATTCACAGCCATATAAGGAGACATTGGAACACAGCACATTCAAAATCTGGGGCATTTCCTGTATGAAATTTATTCTTGGTTTCGCCTTTAGCATGAGTTCTGGGGCACTCACAGACAATATCTTTGCAGTTTTGGAAACGTCAGAGTGTTTTCTTTCCAAAGCTGTCAATTATATGCATAGTCGAGCAGCTTTTCGTGATAAAATATCTTGTTTAAAACGGGAACGTTTTTTTATCCAAAAATTAACCTCTTACATCTATGGGGGCGCTATTTCATTTTTGGATGAAAAACGTTCCCGTTTTAAACAAGATATTTTGTCACAAAAAGATACTCGACTATGCATATAATTGCTACCGTTCGAAAGAAAACACTCTGACGTGTCCAGAAATACAAAGATCTTCTCTGTGCGTGCCCTATAACGTGAGCTTCAGGCAAAACCAAGATGAGATGGCATCCAGGAAATGACAAGGATTTTTGAGGCTCTGTTTTCAATGGTCTCCTTATATGGCTGTGAACGCGAGAGGAGTAAGTCTGCCCTTTCTGTCGTTTCCCCAAGGTGTCTGCAGCATTGTGACGTATTTGTAGGCAGATCATTGGAAGATTGACCATAACAGACCACATTTACCACGTGTCCGCCCGGTGTCCTGCGCCGAAATTGGTGCGCAAAAGTCACCTGCCAGTATTTTTCCAAACGATACAGAGAGTAAAGCAAGCTTCCACGAACTGCATGTCGATGAAGAGATATGTGAAAAAACACCTTGAGGACTGATTCCAAACAACGTTTGCCATGTTTCGGTCGATATTATGTAGTTAATCCGGAAAAAGTTTTACGTTGTAGGTGACTGCATTTTCGGTTCGTTTCGGTAGCCAGACGCAATGTAGAAAACGGAACGATTTCTCCTACACACAGACGCTTTCAGGAAACACTGCGCATTTGGTATGTGACTGAGAGTCTCCTCATTGAAAACATCAGAAGCTCTTCAAAGGTAAATGATTTTATTTATTTGGTTATCTGGTTTTTGTGAAAATGTTGCGTGCTACATGCTACACAAAATGCTATGCTAGCTTTGCATACTCTTACACAAATTAGTCAATTTCTATGGTTCAAAAGCATATTTTGAAAATCTGAGATGACAGTGTTGTTAAGAAAAGGCTAAGCTTGAGAGCAGACGCATTATTTTAATTTTATTTGCGATTTTCAGAAATCGTTAATGTTGCGTTATGCTAATGAGCCTGAGGCTTTAGTCACGATCCCGGATCCGGGATGGGGAGTTTCAAGAAGTTAAAAGAGCGCCCCCTATATCGAAGAAGTTAATAAATAGGGCTATCTTCTCTATACCAATGCTACCTAGTCACAACACAACTGATTGGCTCAAACGCATTAAGAAGGAAAGAAATTCCACATATTAACTTTTAACAAGGCACACCTGTCACGTTCGTCGTAACGATGAGACCAAGGCACAGCGTGGTAAGCGTACTATTAATGAAAGAACGAACACTGAACAAAACTATACAAAACAACAAAATGAACCGTAAAGCTATATGACGAGTGCAAACAGGCAACTAAACATAGAATAACATCCCACAAAATACCCAAGGAATATGGCTACCTAAATATAGTCCCCAATCAGAGACGACGATAAACAGCTGCCTCTGATTGAATACCAATCAAGGCAACCATAGACATATAACCACATAAAAAACAAAAACTAAACAACCCCCCCCCCGGACTCCCGGCCGCAAACCTCAACCTATATGGGAGGGTCGGTGGCGGCTCTGGTTCTGGACGCCGGAGACCCCGGCTAGGGACCGTCGCTGAAGGATCCGGACTGTGGCCCGTCGTTGGAGGTTCCGGACTGTGGCCCGTCGTTGGAGGTTCCGGACTGTGGCCCATCGTTGGAGGTTCCGGACTGTGGCCCGTCGTTGGAGGTTCCGGACTGTGGCCCGTCGTTGGAGGTTCCGGACTGTGGCCCGTCGGTGGAGTTTCCGGACTGGGGGAGGTTCCGGACTGTGGCCCGTCGTTGGAGGTTCCAGACTGTGGCCCGTCGTTGGAGGTTCCGGACTGGGGCCCGTCATTGGAGGTTCCGGACTGGGGCCCGTCGGTGGAGTTTCCGGACTGGGGCCCGTCGTTGGAGGTTCCGGACTGGGGCCCGTCGTTGGAGGTTCCGGACTGTGGCCCGTCGTTGGAGGTTCCGGACTGTCACTGACCTAGTCTAGAAAAACCCCTAGACATACAAAAAACCCTAGAACCCCATAGATATACAAAAACTAAACAAACCACCCTTGTCACACCCTGACCTAAACAAAATAATAAAGAAAACAAAGATAAGGTCAGGGTGTGACAACACCTGTTAATTTAAATGCATTCCAGGTGACTACCTCATGAAGCTGGTTGAGAGAATGCCAAGAGTGTACAAAGCTGTCATCAAGGCAAGAGGGTGGCTACTTGGAAGAATCTCAAATATAAAATATACTTTGATTTGTTTAAACAATTTTGGTTACTACATTATTCCATATGTGTTATTTCATAGTGTTGATGTCTTCACTGTTATTCTACAATGTAGAAAATAGAAAAAAAAACTGAAAAACCCTGAATGAGTAGGTGTGTCCTAACATTTGACTGGTACTGTATATGCACATTGTTACATTGTTGGTAAGTAAGCATTTCGCTGTTTAGTCTACACCTGTTGTTGACATGCATGTGACAAATAAGATTTGATTCTGAGTAGAATAAATTAGAATTCAGTTCTGTAAAGTAGATACAGTTGAAGTCGGAAGTTAACATATACCTTAGCCAAATACATTTAAACTCAGTTGTTCACAATTCCTGACATTTAATCCTAGTAAAAATGTCCTGTTTTAGGTCAGTTAGGATCACCACTTTATTTTAAGAATGTGAAATGTCTGAATAATAGTGGAGAGAATTATTTCTTTCAGCTTTTATTTCTTTCATCACATTCCCAGTGGGTCAAAAGTTTACAACCACTCAATTAGTATTTGGTAGCATTGCCTTTAAATTGTTTAACTTGGGTCAAACGTTTCTGGTAGCCTTCCACAAGCTTCGCACAATAAGTTGGGTGAATTTCGGCCCATTCCTCCTGACAGAGCTGGTGTAACTGAGTCAGGTTTGTAGGCCTCCTCGCTTGCACACACTTTTTCAGTTCTGCCCACAACATTTATATTTGTATGGATGAACGTGGTGCCTTCAGGCGTTTGGAAATTGCTAGACTTGTGGAGGTCTACAATGTTTTTTCTGAGGTCTTGGCTGATTTCTTTTGATTTCCCCATGATATCAAGCAAAGAGGCACTGAGTTTGAAGGTAGGCCTTGAAATACTTCCACAGGTGCACCTCCAATTGATTCAAATGATATCAATTAGCCTATCAGAAGCTTCTAAAGCCATGACATCATTTTCTGTAATTTTCCAAGCTGTTTAAAAGGCACAGTCAACTTAGTGTATGTAAACTTCTGACCCACTGGAATTGTGATACAGTGAAATAATCTGGAAAAATGACTAGATGTTAGATGTCCTTACCGAGGTCCTAACCGACTTGCAAAAACTATAGTTTGTTAATAAGAAATTGGTGGAGTGGTTGAAAAATGAGTTTTAATGACTCCAACTGTATGTACAGTACACAAAAGTACAATACATTATACTGTGCTCTACTCTAGTGTGCTCTACTGTACTGTCCAAACATCGACGTCTGTGATTGGTTCAGATTCGGCCTGGCTTGGCCAGGGCTGACTGACCAAAGAGAGAGCGAGAGGCAATGCTTTGGCAATGTTAACACATGTTTCCCATGCCAATAAAGCCCCTTGAATTGACTTGAATTGAATTGAGAGAGAGACAGAGAGAGAGACAGAGAGAGAGAGAGAGAGAGAGAGAGACAGATAGAGAGAGACAGAGAGAGAGAGAGCGACAGAGACAGAGTGAGAAACAGAGAGAGACAGAGAGAGACAGAGAGAGAGAGAGAGAGACAGAGAGAGACAGAGAGAGAGAGAGAGAGATGAGAGAGAGAGAGAGACTGACTCTTCAGTTTTGCTTTGACATCCAGATGACAGAAAGAGGGGACAGTTGTGTTCAGCTCACAACAGTATGCCGGTGGACAGGGTGGACAGTACCAGGTGTTCAATCTATGCTTCATGACTACTATAATTTTCCATTGTTGCAAATTCAATTGCAGTAATTTCTGATTTTGGTAACAGAATTACGAGTTTAAATCACTTAATTCAAAAAAGGAAGCTTGATATCAGTATAAACATGAACTAACCTACCTTGTTACTTTTATTATCTTCCCTCGTGATTTAAATATCTTAAAAATATGTTGTTTTTTTTAGTAACAGAATGACAAGGCAATATTTCTTAAACTTACAGAAGGCAAATAATGAATTCAAAACTAAATATAAGTGTTGATTTTAGTTGGCAGTGGTCTTCAACATTACTCTGTTTTTTGTAGTTCTGATATTGTACATTTAAAAAAAAAAAAATTTTTCTAGTAGATGTTTTCTTAGACCCCATCAATTTCCATCAATTTACCCAGAAATCAAAGCCTTTGCATATTCAAAACATTATGGATACAACATTGTTTTATATAGCTTTAATTTGAACCCAATTTGTCACACTCCTATGAACTTCACATGTTGGTGCTCATGGGGTCCTTTCAGATGGAAATGCTCAATAGTCATCTCAGTCTCTGAATCCCATTTCTTGTATTTAAAATAACATGCTCTTGTACAGTAATGACAGTCAGGTCCATAATTATTGGCACCCTCATGCCCTCTCTCTCCTCCCTCTACAGCAGACTAACAGTCAGGTCTATAATTATTGGCACCCTCATGCCCTCTCTCTCCTCCCTCTGCAGCAGACTTACAGTCAGGTGTATAATTATTGGCACCCTCATGCCCTCTCTCTCCTCCCTCTGCAGCAGACTAACAGTCAGGTCCATAATTATTGGCACCCTCATGCCCTCTCTCTCCTCCCTCTACAGCAGACTAACAGTCAGGTCCATAATTATTGGCACCCTTGATAATGATTAGCAAACAAAATCAATAATACCGTATAAAATACAAATACTGAGGTGTATGTTCATCTGTGCTTATGGACTGCCTTCTTCAATTCCAACCACAGGTCAACAGTCAGGTCTATAACCTGACTGGCACCCTCATACAGTAATGACCTGGACCTGACTGTTAGTCTGCTTAGAGGGAGGCAGTCCATAAGCACAGATGAACATGACTGTCAGTATTTGTATTTTATATTATTACCTGATTTTGTTGCTAATCTTTATCAAGGGTGCCAATAATTATGGACCTGACTGTAAGTCTGCTGCAGAGGGAGGAGAGAGAGGGCATGAGGGTGCCAATAATTATAGACCTGACTGTTAGTCTGCTGC
>NC_088212.1:5061374-5063874 GCF_036934945.1 Oncorhynchus masou masou | reverse complement strand
AGTCCATGGCCGTGTCTGTAGTTGATGACTGTTGTCTGTTGTAGAGGTCGACCGATTAATCGGAATGGCCGATTAGTTTGGGCCGATTTCAAGTTTTCATAACAATCGGTAATGGACATTTTTGGATGCCGATTATATTGCAATCAACGAGGAGACTGCGTGAACATGTGCTTTGACCATATTAATGTCCAAAGGCTCGTATTTCTGTGTGTTATTATGTTATAATTAAGTCCATGATTTGATAGAGCAGTCTGACTGAGCGGTGGTTGGCACCAGCAGGCTCGTAAACATTCATTCAAACAGCATTTGCCAGCAGCTTTTCGCAATGCTTTAAGCATTGAGCTGTTTATGACTTAAAGCCTATCAACTCCCGAGATTAGGCTGGCAATACTATAGTGCCTATAAGAATATTCAATAGTCAAAGGTATATGAATTTATTTTACCTTTATTTTACTAGGCAAGTCAGTTAAGAACAACTTCTTATTTTCAATGACGGCCTAGGAACAGTGGGTTAACTGCCTGTTCAGGGGCAGAACGACAGATTTGTACCTTGTCAGCTCGGGGATTTGAACTTACAACCTTCCGGTTACTAGCCCAACACTCTAAACACTAGGCCACCCTGCCGTCCCGTAGTCAGTGGCTGTAGTCTGTAGTCAGTGGCTGTAGTCTGTAATCGGTGGCAGTCTGTAGTCAGTGGCTGTAGTCTGTAGTCGGTGGCTGTAGTCTGTAGTCGGTGGCTGTAGTCTGTAATCGGTGGCTGTAGTCTGTTGTCGGTGGCTGTAGTCTGTAGGCAGTGACTGTTTCTGTAGTTGGTGTCTGTAATCAGTAGCTGTAGTCGGTGGCGGTGCCTGTAGTTGGTGGCGGTGCCTGTAGTTGGTGGCGGGGCCTGTAGTCGGTGGCGGTGCCTGTAGTTGGTGGCGGTGCCTGTAGTTGGTGGCGGTGCCTGTAGTCGGTGGCGGTGCCTGTAGTCGGTGGCGGTGCCTGTAGTCGGTGGCGGTGCCTGTAGTCTGTAGTCTGTGGCGGTGCCTGTAGTCTGTAGTCGGTGGCGGTGCCTATCGTTGGTGGCGGTGCCTGTAGTCGGTGGCGGTGCCTGTAGTCGGTGGCGGTGCCTGTAGTCGGTGGCGGTGCCTGTAGTTGGTGGCGGTGCCTGTAGTCGGTGGCGGTGCCTGTAGTCGGTGGCGGTGCCTGTAGTCGGTGGTGGCGGTGCCTGTAGTCTGGCGGTGCCTGTAGTAGTGGTGGCGGTGCCTGTAGTCGGTGGCGGTGCGTTGGTGGCGGTGCCTGTAGTCGGTGGCGGTGCCTGTAGTCGGTGGCGGTGCCTGTAGTCGGTGGCGGTGCCTGTAGTCGGTGGCGGTGCCTGTAGTCGGTGGCGGTGCCTGTAGTTGGTGGCGGTGCCTGTAGTTGGTGGCGGTGCCTGTAGTCGGTGGCGGTGCCTGTAGTCGGGGGCGGTGCCTGTAGTCGGTGGCGGTGCCTGTAGTCGGTGGCGGTGCCTGTAGTCTGTAGTCTGTGGCGGTGCCTATCGTTGGTGGCTGTGGCTGTAGTCTGTCTGTGTCTGTAGTCAGGGGATGTAGTCTGTTGTCTGTATTATCCTTGAATGGGACTGCGGTGTTGAGGTTCATGTCATAAGTTACATGAAGGGGAACATTATCTTCACATTCTGAGGGGTAAGAGTGGGATAATCTAATGATCAATAATCAATCAATAACCTAATGATAAGGGAGAGTGAGATAATCTAATGATCAATAATCAAGCAATAACCTAATGATAAGGGAGAGTGAGATAATCTAATGATCAATAATCAATCAATAACCTAATGATAAGGGAGAGTGGGATAATCTAATGATCAATAACCTAATTATAAGGAAGAGTGAGATGATCTAATGATCAATAACCTAATTATAAGGAAGAGTGAGATGATCTAATGATCAATCATTATAATCTAATGATCAATAACCTAATTATAAGGAAGAGTGAGATGATCTAATGATCAATAACCTAATTATAAGGAAGAGTGGGATAATCTAATGATCAATAACCTAATTATAAGGAAGAGTGAGATGATCTAATGATCAATAACCTAATTATAAGGAAGAGTGAGATGATCTAATGATCAATAACCTAATTATAAGGAAGAGTGAGATGATCTAATGATCAATAACCTAATTATAAGGAAGAGTGAGATGATCTAATGATCAATAACCTAATTATAAAGAAGAGTGAGATAATCTAATGATCAATAACCTAATTATAAGGAAGAGTGAGATGATCTAATGATCAATAACCTAATTATAAGGAAGAGTGAGATGATCTAATGATCAATAACCTAATTATAAGGAAGAGTGAGATGATCTAATGATCAATAACCTAATTATAAGGAAGAGTGAGATGATCTAATGATCAATAACCTAATTATAAGGAAGAGTGGGATAATCTGATCAATAACCTAATTATAAGGAAGAGTGAGATAATCTAATGATCAATAACCTAATTATAAGGAAGAGTG
>NC_088212.1:5059862-5061274 GCF_036934945.1 Oncorhynchus masou masou | reverse complement strand
ATATGCTCCAAATTCATATGATCCTACGTGTTTTAAATTTCTGTTAGAATTAACTGAATTCCAACTAGTTATTGACGTAATCAAGCCCCCCCCCTCGTTCGCCTCCACCAATATCAACACCACAATTTGGCCTTTGGTCTGACCACCCCCCCCCCCCCCCTGCCTGCCACATTAAAATAGCCCTCCACTCTGATCAAACCATCCAACCGGGACATGAAAAACACAAAGCAGAGGCAATTGTAGCAGAAATATGTTTTCGTTTATTCACACGTTCAACACGTCGTGTGAACAACCTAAGGTAAAAAAAAAACGTGTCTCTTCATGACGGTTTCATTCGGCGCTCAGTTACGCGTTAGGTGATGTAGAGAGACGTATCAGTAGCCGCATTAGGCTCCATTAAGTTCCCTTTTCATCCCTTATAACACAGGAAATTAAAGGAGAGCAGGCACACACACACACACACACGCTGATGTACTGCTGTATAGGAGATGGTCAGAAGAGCAGGCCACTCGCTATCTTCTCTCTGTAGTTTTGAAATCAAACCGCATCATGATATTCAGGGTGTGCTGAGGAGCACGCTAAATTCAGGAGGAAGGATCCAGGAGAATTGGAATGCAGTTGCGTGTTTCCTCCACTAGATGTCAGTCATAACCTTCTGTTTTACTTCACCTGATAAACTGCCTTTAGACTGTAACTCTCGAGGTAGAGTTTGTACTCACTTTCAAATCGTTGAAAAATACTTTGTTGGGCCTGTTTGAACCCAGTTGGGGAGTGCATTAAAATAACATTCATGAATTGAATATAATATTCACTTGAATTATATAGGATACTCACTTAAATTAATAGGATATATAAGGTCTTGAGTTCCTGTATGTTGTTATGATCACACCACCTAACCCCCCCCAGCATGGCAGTATGAGTTACACCTGTGCTGGCTTATCATCTCGTTAGGCAGTATGAGTTACACCTGTGCTGGCTTATCATCTCGTTAGGCAGTATGAGTTACACCTGTGCTGGCTTATCATCTCGTTAGGCAGTATGAGTTACACCTGTGCTCGCTTATCATCTCGTTAGGCAGTATGAGTTACACCTGTGCTGGCTTATCATCTCGTTAGGCAGTATGAGTTACACCTGTGCTGGCTTATCATCTCGTTAGGCCATATGAGTTACACCTGTGCTGGCTTATCATCTCGTTAGGCAGTATGAGTTACACCTGTGCTGGCTTATCATCTCGTTAGGCAGTATGAGTTACACCTGTGCTGGCTTATCATCTCGTTAGGCAGTATGAGTTACACCTGTGCTGGCTTATCATCTCGTTAGGCAGTATGAGTTACACCTGTGCTGGCCAGGTGTTATTTAAAAGTGACTGGCCCAGTGCTGCAGTTGTCTTGAGAGATGTGGAGGGTTAACAT
>NC_088212.1:4979862-5047362 GCF_036934945.1 Oncorhynchus masou masou | reverse complement strand
AAGCTGTCTTCATCAGGGTATAATGACAGACATTGCGGGTCACTAGTTAAAGGACACACACAGGTGTCTGTAATCATGGTCGTGTGTGGCTTAATTTCATTGGTCGATTTACAGATATAAATAGAACACATAAAAAAACAAAACATGAATGGACGACATACGATCATAGATACAATTTGTCTACAATAAGCCTACAAAAACATTTACAATGAATTACCACAAGAATGGCTTCAGATAAAAGTCTACGTTGTGACCCGAAGGGAGCAAAGGGGCTTTAAATGAATGATCTCGTTTTAACAATAAAATGGAGAGGGTGACATTTTCGATGCGAATATTGTCACGAATCCCGCTTCCTGAGTCTGTGTTTGCCTGTGTTTCTGTCCTGGAGTGTGTTTCCGGTGTCCTGGAACGCACCCTGTCTGGTTGCCGGGCCAATTAGCTTGTTGGGAGGTCGATGTTCACCCGCACCTGTATCCCATCAGTAATCTGCACACCTGTCCTGATCATCACCTCTCCCCTTCAAAAGCTCTGACCTGACATCCATTCCCTGCCGGATCGTTAGCAATGAACAGTATGTTGTGCCCACGAACCAGCCTCCAGTTTATAGAGTTTGTTTTGTTTTATTGTTTTGTACGTCTTGCTTGCCTTTAACTTACCACCGTTTGTTTTGTCTACAGCCATTCACCCGGAACCCATACCCCATCCCTGTCTGCTCGTCGCCAGTGTGTTGTTATCCATTGGATCTGCCTATCCACTCCCATCAACCCACCTCCGCTGCCCGCTCCTCCACCCGGAACTATCTACCTCCACGTTCTCATTGATTAAGAAATACTCACCATCTTTATACTCACCTTGTCCTGGTCTGCTTCTGGGTCCAATTCTGGTAAACCCTGACAAATATAGCGAATGAAGGGAACGAAATAGAGTGGTTCCCCCCAAAAAAAAAAAAAAAGTGGTTCTCCAACTGGGGTACATGGAGTATTATTGAAGTTGCTCGATGTTTTGCGCTTCGTTTTACTCACATCGGATAAATAACTGCCTGGAGTAATAACACCTTTGATTGGGATCTGTTTCCTTGTTTTGAGGGTGTTTTGAAGGATCTACATTTGTAAGCGCCATTGCGTCGAGCACAGCCGTTACACTTGTAGTTTCCATCCGGGTTATTAGACGCAAATAGGCGTTGTGCAGGGGAGGTTAAATCAGAGTTGACCAATTTTGATCTCTGAGAATACGAGCGAGGGAGGGTCTGAAAACACATTACCAATACGGTCATCGGATCTTAGAATGCGCCACAGGGGCGTCAAACTCATTTTACCCCGGGGGCTGTGTTCGATCTTCAGCAAGATCCGGGGGGCCGTATTGAAATTCTATCTAGACAGTTTTGATTTGGTTTTAGTCATTTTGGGGCGGCAGGGTAGCCTAGTGGTTAGAGCTGTTGGACTAGTAACCGAAAGGTTGCTCGATCAAATCCCCGCACTGAGAGGTACAAATCTGTCGTTCTGCCCCATGAACAAGGCAGTTAACCCACTGTTCCTAGGGCATCATTGAAAATAAGAATTTGTTCTTGACTGACTTGTTTAGTTAAATAAAGATATATATTTTTAAATAGTAATAATTCAAAACATTGTTCCCCGACTGACGGCACCACAAGTTTTCTAAGCAAAAAAATAAATAAATAATTGGTAGCACTTTATAGTAACTCATAATAAAGCAAGTATAATGGATTAGTACATCTCTCATAATGTATTAATCATTACGCCGACATTTGTAAATGTTAGTAACCTCTGTTGAATCATCATCTCTGTTGAAACATTTCTAAACCACTTCCAAAAGAATCAATCAATCAAACGTATTTTATAAAGACCTTTTTACATTTCTCACAAAATAGCGCGATTAGTGATTAGTGTTCGGTTTCAGTTCGACTATAAAATAATGTTTTTAAATGCATTATCAAATAATTACAAA
The DNA here is from genome assembly GCF_036934945.1 of Oncorhynchus masou masou. Taxonomy (NCBI): domain Eukaryota; kingdom Metazoa; phylum Chordata; class Actinopteri; order Salmoniformes; family Salmonidae; genus Oncorhynchus; species Oncorhynchus masou. The sequence continues at coordinate 5,045,397 of NC_088212.1, read as the reverse complement.
ATTATTTCAGAACTTTTTAATGGAGATTCCAAAAAGCCAAAAAATAGTGAAATTCAAAACATTGGTAGAAAAATATGAAATTACTATGAAATTATCCAATATTTCAGCTGCGCATAAAACAGACTTTATTTGATGACTATTATTTTTCATTCCTTAAAGTTATCTCTGTTCAGGCAGCCACACAACATCATCTCTGTTCAGGCAGCCACACAACATCATCTCTGTTCAGGCAGCCACACAACATCATCTCTGTTCAGGCAGTAGTAGTCAGCCAGCCACACAACATCATCTCTGTTCAAGCAGTAGTAGTCAGTCAGACACACAACATTATCTCTGTTCAGGCAGTAGTAGTCAGCCAGACACACATCATCTCTGTTCAGGCAGTAGTAGTCAGCCAGACACACAACATCATCTCTGTTCAGGCAGCCACACAACATCATCTCTGTTCAGGCAGTAGAAGTCAGCCAGACACACAACATCATCTCTGTTCAGGCAGTAGTAGTCAGCCAGCCACACAACATCATCTCTGTTCAGGCAGTAGTAGTCAGCCACACAACATCATCTCTGTTCAGGCAGTAGTAGTCAGCCAGCCACACAACATCATCTCTGTTCAGGCAGTAGAAGTCAGCCAGCCACACAACATCATCTCTGTTCAGGCAGCCACACAACATCATCTCTGTTCAGGCAGCCACACAACATCATCTCTGTTCAGGCAGTAGTAGTCAGCCAGCCACACAACATCATCTCTGTTCAGGCAGTAGTAGTCAGCCACACAACATCATCTCTGTTCAGGCAGTAGTAGTCAGCCAGACACACAACATCATCTCTGTTCAGGCAGTAGAAGTCAGCCAGCCACACAACATCATCTCTGTTCAGGCAGTAGTAGTCAGCCAGACACACAACATCATCTCTGTTCAGGCAGTAGAAGTCAGCCAGCCACACAACATCATCTCTGTTCAGGCAGCCACACAACATCATCTCTGTTCAGGCAGTAGTAGTCAGCCAGCCACACAACATCATCTCTGTTCAGGCAGCCACACAACATCATCTCTGTTCAGGCAGTAGTAGTCAGCCAGCCACACAACATCATCTCTGTTCAAGCAGTAGTAGTCAGTCAGACACACAACATCATCTCTGTTCAGGCAGCCACACAACATCATCTCTGTTCAAGCAGTAGTAGTCAGCCAGCCACACAACATCATCTCTGTTCAGGCAGTACTAGTCAGCCAGCCACACAACATCATCTCTGTTCAGGCAGTAGTAGTCAGCCAGCCACACAACATCATCTCTGTTCAGGCAGTAGTAGTCAGCCAGACACACAACATCATCTCTGTTCAGGCAGCCACACAACATCATCTCTGTTCAGGCAGCCACACAACATCATCTCTGTTCAGGCAGTAGTAGTCAGCCAGCCACACAACATCATCTCTGCTCTTCCCATAATGTACACGGTCTTTCGTCATCCTATTTAGCTAGGCTAGCCTGCCTAAGTATGCTGCAGAGCTGTCTGTCATCATTTTGACTAGTTCTTCAAAGTAGATAAGACACAAACTGTCTTATCACAATCAGGCAAGAACTTGTCCGCGTCGACCAATTAGGGTTTACAAACTCTCCAATAGAATGTGGTGAACGATGGTGTCGAAAGCATTACTAAGGTCTAGAAGCAGGGCCTGTAACCAGGGCTTAATGTTTTAGTTCGGAATCTCACAATCACACTGTCAAGCAGGTTCTCTAGTTGCCTACCTGAGCCCGGGAACCGACTCCGAGCTGGCGTAGTTCGTTTCACGTCTCAGCCCCACCGGGCCTGTTTGAGAGAGTGGTGATCATAACGAACAAACCACTGTTCATAATTCCACTTTTTCTCCCCCCCCCAAAAAAAGAAAATTGAGAGGATTGGGAGATATTTACAAACTTCATAATTTTACTTTTCAATGCAAAGAAAATGCAGGCAAACCTGTCATGTGAGAATCTCAATGTGCATTTCCTCGATTCGTCTCGTCCTCTCACCTCAAAACTCATTGGATGACCTATGACCTTCTCATCAGATGGGTTTTGAGATGGAGGCCAGCAAGAGAGGATGCAAGGAATCAAGAAAATGCTATTGAGATTCTCCCCCATTGGTTTTTTTTATTTTTTATTTTACCTTTATTTAACCAGGCAAGTCAGTTAAGAACAAATTCTTATTTTCAATGACGGCCTAGGAACAGTGGGTTAACTGCCTGTTCAGGGGGCAGAACGACAGATTTGTACCTTGTCAGCTCGGGGATTTGAACTTGCAACCTTTCGGTTACTAGTCCAACGCTCTAACCACTCAGGTTGTGGGGATAACAGATTCACGTCAGCCTCACCTCGTAACTACCAAGACAAAAACTGCTGATAGGTCGTACCGGGGGTCTAAAACAAAATGGATCATTCCAAAAAACAGGTGATTGGTCGGACCGGGGGTCTAAAACAAAATGGATCATTCCAAAAACAGGTGATTGGTCACTAAGGCCCTCCCTGGAACATACTGTGCCACTATCAAAATGATAATAACCACAAAATGGATCATTCCAAAAACAGGTGATTGGTCACTAAGGCCCTCCCTGGAACATACTGTGCCACTATCAAAATGATAATAACCACAAAATGGATCATGTAAAAAAAGAATGATCCAAAATCCTTCATTGCATTGTATTTATAATTGTATTTATAATTGTATTTATAATTGTATTTATAATTGTATTTATAATTGTATTTATAATGAAAGTCTACTATGATTGTTTTGGGTGCAAATGAACTCAAGTTTACGGACAATGTCGAATGTGATATAGCGAAGCACCTGAGTGAGTTGGGTGCTCAATTACACAGGTACTTTCCCGAAACGGATGACACAAACAACTGGATTCATTTATCCCTTTCATGCCATAACTCCAGTACAAGAGAGCCTCATCGAAATTGCAACAAGCGGTTCTGTGAAAATTTTATTTAATCAAAAGCCACTGCCAGATTTCTGGATAGGGCTGCGTTTAGAGTATCCTGCTGTTACTCACGCCTCTATGAAGAGGGAACCCAACACCCTGCTTCAACTAAACTCCCCGTGAAGTGAAAGAGGTGTGGGACTGTAGGTGGAGGTATAGAGGTATGTGACTGTAGGTGGAGGTAAAGAGGTATGTGACTGTAGGTGGAGGTATAGAGGTATGTGACTGTAGGTGGAGGTATAGAGGTATGTGACTGTAGGTGGAGGTAAAGAGGTATGGGACTGTAGGTGGAGGTAAAGAGGTATATGACTGTAGGTGGAGGTATAGAGGTATGGGACTGTAGGTGGAGGTAAAGTGGTATGTGGCTGTAGGTGGAGGTATAGAGGTATGGGACTGTAGGTGGAGGTAAAGAGGTATGTGACTGTAGGTGGAGGTATAGAGGTATGTGACTGTAGGTGGAGGTATAGAGGTATGGGACTGTAGGTGGAGGTAAAGAGGTATGTGACTGTAGGTGGAGGTATAGAGGTATGGGACTGTAGGTGGAGGTATAGAGGTATGTGACAGTAGGTGGAGGTATAGAGGTATATGACTGTAGGTGGAGGTAAAGAGGTATGTGACTGTAGGTGGAGGTATAGAGGCATGAGACTGTAGGTGGAGGTAAAGAGGAATGAGACTGTAGGTGGAGGTAAAGAGGTATGGGACTGTAGGTGGAGGTATAGAGGTATGTGACTGTAGGTGGAGGTATAGAGGTATGTGACTGTAGGTGGAGGTATAGAGGTATGGGACTGTAGGTGGAGGTAAAGTGGTATGTGACTGTAGGTGGAGGTATAGAGGTATGGGACTGTAGGTGGAGGTATAGAGGTATGTGACTGTAGGTGGAGGTATAGAGGTATGTGACTGTAGGTGGAGGTATAGAGGTATGGGACTGTAGGTGGAGGTATAGAGGTATGTGACTGTAGGTGGAGGTATAGAGGTATGGGACTGTAGGTGGAGGTAAAGTGGTATGTGACTGTAGGTGGAGGTATAGAGGTATGTGACTGTAGGTGGAGGTAAAGAGGTATATGACTGTAGGTGGAGGTATAGAGGTATGTGACTGTAGGTGGAGGTATAGAGGAATGTGACTGTAGGTGGAGGTATAGAGGTATGGGACTGTAGGTGGAGGTAAAGTGGTATGTGACTGTAGGTGGAGGTATAGAGGTATGTGACTGTAGGTGGAGGTAAAGAGGTATATGACTGTAGGTGGAGGTAAAGAGGTATATGACTGTAGGTGGAGGTATAGAGGTATGTGACTGTAGGTGGAGGTATAGAGGTATGGGACTGTAGGTGGAGGTAAAGAGGTATGGGACTGTAGGTGGAGGTAAAGAGGTATGGGACTGTAGGTGGAGGTAAAGAGGTATGACTGTAGGTGCGAGGAAGGACGACAAAAGGCAGAGAATATACCGTTTACTAGGAATTTATTCCTTCACTTGGTAATATGAGGAAAAGGGGCTGGACGGAACCAAAGCAAAGAAAAGGCCCCTCTCCTACCTGACCTGCCTAACCACCACCACCTGGTGACCTAACCAAAATACAGGGGGTGGTCTGCCCAGGTCTTACCTAGTGTACATAGACAGTGAATACTACTCTCTACCTACCTACCTACCTACCTACCTACCTACCTACCTACCTACCTACCTAGCTAGCTAGCTAGCTACCTACCTACCTACCTACCTACCTACCTACCTAGCTACCTACCTACCTACCTACCTACCTACCTACCTACCTACCTACCTACCTACCTACCTACCTACCTACCTACCTACCTACCCACCCAACCAGTATTCTAACCCTCAACTCTCTTCTGAGCAACAGAACACTGGCTTATATAGCTTCAGAAGGAGTCTGTAATTGAAGACAGCTGTTTCTGACGAGAGGGCGGGGTCAGCGGCAATTAGCCATGGAGTCGACCAATCAGCTGCTTGGGTGATTTCAGGAAGCCATTTCCTGAAAATACATACAAACAACAACACAGGAACTGGGGACCGTAACACCTGCCTTGGCAAATCGCTGTTAAGACACTGATGCACTTTGCAACCATGTACCTGTGTGACAGTGGATTCTCGGCCCTCACTAGCATGAAAACTAAATACAGGCACAGACTGTGTGTGGATAATGATTTAAGACTGAGACTCTCTCCAATACAACCCAACATTGAGTTATGTGCATCCTTTCAAATACACCTTTCTCATTAACCTGTGGTGAGTTATTCACCATTTTGATGAACAAATAAGGTTTTATATGTAAGATGGTTAAATAAAGAGAGAAATTTATTATTATCATGTTGTTATTTGTGCCCTGGTCCTATAAGAGCTCTTTGTCACTTCCCACGCGTAATCTTGATTAATTAATTAAGCCATAACTAAATTCTTACGTAAATGGTCAGATACAAATGTTATGGTTTCCATGTGTTGCCATGCCAATCCGAATAGACTGCAAAAAATATGTCTATACATGTCCTGTGTGGCTCAGTCGGTAGAGCATGGCGCTTGCAACGCCAAGCGTCGTGGGTTCGATTCCCGCTGGGGCCACCCATATGTAAAAGTAGTGGCCCCTGCCGACTTGTAAGTCGCTTTGGACAAAAGCGTCTGCTAAATGGGATATATTATTATTATGATTGTAAAGCGGAGTCCGTGGGATTCCTTCCTTCCAACTGCTTCTTTTTTTCTTTTTACAGAGAGACAGACTGATCTGCAACTTCTGCTTACGAACAAATTTGAACTTGTCACCGAAACAAACCCTGAGTAAGGAGGACAAACCTGTCCTCCTTGTCATAAAACACTGAGTTCCAAGACTCAGGAAGAACAAACATCCACTCTTCCCCTGAACCTGTGTGCTCAGATTCAGAGGAAAAGTGAGTGTTTGGCCAAACTCCACACTTCCACAATTGTACCTCTGAGCCAACACTTATCACTATTAAAGTATAAATGTTAATTAATTAGGGAGAAAAGGGGGATAGAGAAAGAGTCAGTGGTAGAGAGAGTCGGGGAGAGAAAAACAGGGAGACAGATAGGCAGAGAGAGAGTGAAAGAGGGGAGAAAGGGAGACAGAGAGAGAGAGGCAGGGAGAGAGAACGAGAGGAGAGAGAGAGAGAAAGAGGGGAGAGAGGGAGACAGAGAGCAAGAAAGAGTCAGGGAGAGAGAAAGAGAGGCGAGAGAGAGAGAGAAAGAGGGAGACAGACAGAGAGAGAAAGAGAGGAGAGAGGGAGAAAGAGGAGAGAGAGAGAAAGAGAGGAGAGAGAGAGAAAGAGGGGAGAAAGTGAGACAGAGAGAGAGAGTCAGGGAGAGAGAACGAGAGGAGAGAGAGAGAGAAAGAGGGGAGAGAGGGAGACAGAGAGCAAGAAAGAGTCAGGGAGAGAGAAAGAGAGGCGAGAGAGAGAGAGAAAGAGGGAGACAGACAGAGAGAGAAAGAGAGGAGAGAGGGAGAAAGAGGAGAGAGAGAGAAAGAGAGAGAGAAGGTGAGGAGAGAGAGAGAAAGAGAGGAGAGAGAGAGAGAGAGAGAGAGAGAGAGAGAGAGAGAGAGAGAGAGAGAGAAAGAGAAAGAGAGGAGAGAGAGAGAAATAGAGGAGAGAGATGGGAGAGAGAAAGAGATGAGAGAGAGAGAAAGGGGGGAGAGAGAGAGAAAGGGAGGAGAGAGAGAGAGAAAGGGAGGAGAGAGAGAGAAAGAGAGAGAGAGAAAGAGAGGAGAGAGAGAGAGAAAGAGAGGAGAGAGAGAGAGAAAGAGAGGAGAGAGAGAGAGGAGAGAGAGAGAAAGAGAGGAGAGAGAAAGAGAGGAGAGAGAGAAAGAGAGGAGAGAGAGAGAGAAAGAGAGGAGAGAGAGAGAGAGAGAGAGAGAGAGAGAGAGAGAGAGAGGCTTCTTTAAGTGCTGTACACTCCAGAGGATGTTTGACCTGTGTGGGCTGACAACAACACACACGTTTCATCTGTGTGTCTGTGTGTCTGTGTGTTTGTCTGTGTGTAAGTGTGTGTGTCTTTGTGTAAGTGTGTGTGTCTTTGTGTAAGTGTGTGTGTCTGTGTGTCTGTGTGTTTGTCTGTGTGTCTGTGTGTAAGTGTGTGTGTCTGTGTGTCTGTGTGTCTGTCTGTGTGTAAGTGTGTGTGTGTCTGTGTGTAATTGTGTGTGTCTGTGTGTAAGTGTGTGTCTGTCTGTGTGTGTGCTTTTATTATAGCGTGTCATCTCCTGCCTCCTCGGGCTGCATACCTGTTGAATAACTGCCCAAGAGGTGAGGCCTCTGCCTTTGCATGCAGGTAACCGAGGGCAATGGGACAGGAAGTGACACGGAAGAAGATACTCTTTACCTCAGAATTCTGGTTCTGCCATTTGTTGTGCAAGTTGTGACAGGGATGTGTTGAAAGGGCATAAAGCAGACTGAACTTTCACTGTAAATCCACACACCTGAAGAGAAGACGAGCTGGAGTTCACTGGACGGCTACAACACACTTAGAAAAAGCACAAGATGTCAGGACCAAAACAGACTGTGAGGGGTGAGTATCCTGCAACCGTGTGGCTGTGTGTCTGTGTGTGTCATTCAGGTCCTAACACATAATTTGGTAACACTTAACAATATCATAATATGTCATAATAGCTGACATAACCTGTCATAATATGATCATAACGCTGTCATGACCCATATATTTACGCCTGTTGAGATATATATATATATATATATATATATATATATATATATATATATATATATATATATATTGCGTTATTTTGTGACTCGTTATGGACACCTACATAAAAGAGTGTCAACCCCCAACATTTATTCATATCAGTTTTTGCCCAGATATGAAGTTTCCTTTCAGTTGAAAGTGTGTTTCTTAAATCCCTTTGTTGTTGTTGACGTTCTGAATTCTTTACGGGGTTTTTTTTTTTTTTTTTTTTTTTTTTTTTTCTAAAGCACTATGACACTTCCTGTGCCCTGCTTTACTTGGACTAAGAAAGTACCACTTTATGACACCGTCGAGAAGCATTATGACATCATAATCGTAGGCCAATCCCGTACATGTACATGTCCTTATATCAGTCATCCGTCAACCAAGAGGGTGTCTTGTCCTGCTCCTGAATTCTGCTCCTACATTCATCCCAGTCATCAGCAAACAGAGCATATATGTATATAACATAAACGTACTGTTGACACACGGGCGAGGGTGTCAGGGAATGTTTTGCCTCGTGTGGGATGTGTTGTGGGGTTTGACACACGTATGTAGGTGTCACAACCAGCCATAAAATAACAATATATTTCACAACAGGTCTTAATATATGTGTCATAACAGAGTTAGGTCAGCTGTTATGACCTGGTTATGACATGGTTATGACCTGGTTATGGTTATGACCTGGTTATGACCTGGTGATGACCTGGTGATGACCTGGTTATGACCTGGTTATGACCTGGTTATGACATGGTTATGACATGGTTATGACCTGGTTATGACCTGGTTATGACCTGGTTATGGTTATGACCTGGTTATGACCTGGTTATGACCTGGTTATGACCTTGTTATAAACGTGTTACGACGCTCAAAAGTTGGAAAAAGTTCTCAATTGTCATATTCGAGTAAAAGTAAAGATACCTTTTTAACAGAAAATGTCTCAATGTAAAAGTGAAAGTCACCCAGTAAAATACTACTTGAGTAAAAGTCTAGAAGTATCTGGTTTTAAATGTACTTAAGTTACAGTGGTGAAAAAAAGTACTAAATTGTCATAAGTAAATACTATACATCAAATTCTTTATATTCAGCAAACGGCAATATTTCCTTATTATTATTATTATTATTATTTGTCTTATTTATTATTGTTATTTATTTTTTAACAACCAGGGGCACACTCCAACACTCAGACATCATTTACAAACTAAGTATTTGTGTTTAGCGAGTCCTCCAGATCAGAGACAGTAGGGATGACCAGGGATGTTCTCTGTTTAGTGAGTCCTCCAGATCAGAGGCAGTAGGGACGACCAGGGATGTTCTCTGTTTAGTGAGTCCTCCAGATCAGAGGCAGTAGGGACGACCAGGGATGTTCTCTGTTTAGTGAGTCCTCCAGATCAGAGGCAGAAGGGATGACCAGGGATGGTCTCTGTTTAGTGAGTCCTCCAGATCAGAGGCAGAAGGGATGACCAGGGATGTTCTCTGTTTCGTGAGTCCTCCAGATCAGAGGCAGTAGGGATGACCAGGGATGATCTCTGTTTAGTGAGTCCTCCAGATCAGAGGCAGAAGGGATGACCAGGGATGGTCTCTGTTTAGTGAGTCCTCCAGATCAGAGGCAGAAGGGATGACCAGGGATGTTCTCTGTTTCGTGAGTCCTCCAGATCAGAGGCAGTAGGGATGACCAGGGATGATCTCTGTTTAGTGAGTCCTCCAGATCAGAGGCAGTAGGGATGACCAGGGATGTTCTCTGTTTAGTGAGTCCTCCAGATCAGAGGCAGTAGGGATGACCAGGGATGTTCTCTGTTTAGTGAGTCCTCCAGATCAGAGGCAGTAGGGATGACCAGGGATGTTCTCTGTTTACTGAGTCCTCCAGATCAGAGGCAGAAGGGATGACCAGGGATGTTCTCTGTTTAGTGAGTCCTCCAGATCAGAGGCAGAAGGGATGACCAGGGATGTTCTCTGTTTAGTGAGTCCTCCAGATCAGAGGCAGAAGGGATGACCAGGGATGTTCTCTGTTTAGTGAGTCCTCCAGATCAGAGGCAGAAGGGATGACCAGGGATGTTCTCTGTTTAGTGAGTCCTCCAGATCAGAGGCAGAAGGGATGACCAGGGATGTTCTCTGTTTAGTGAGTCCTCCAGATCAGAGGCAGAAGGGATGACCAGGGATGTTCTCTGTTTAGTGAGTCCTCCAGATCAGAGGCAGAAGGGATGACCAGGGATGTTCTCTGTTTAGTGAGTCCTCCAGATCAGAGGCAGAAGGGATGACCAGGGATGTTCTCTGTTTAGTGAGTCCTCCAGATCAGAGGCAGAAGGGATGACCAGGGATGTTCTCTGTTTAGTGAGTCCTCCAGATCAGAGGCAGTAGGGATGACCAGGGATGTTCTCTGTTTAGTGAGTCCTCCAGATCAGAGGTGGTTGAAGACCAGGGATGTTCTCTGTTTAGTGAGTCCTCCAGATCAGAGGTGGTTGAAGACCAGGGATGTTCTCTGTTTAGTGAGTCCTCCAGATCAGAGGTGGTTGAAGACCAGGGATGTTCTCTGTTTAGTGAGTCCTCCAGATCAGAGGCAGAAGGGATGACCAGGGATGTTCTCTGTTTAGTGAGTCCTCCAGATCAGAGGTGGTTGAAGACCAGGGATGTTCTCTGTTTAGTGAGTCCTCCAGATCAGAGGTGGTTGAAGACCAGGGATGTTCTCTGTTTAGTGAGTCCTCCAGATCAGAGGCAGAAGGGATGACCAGGGATGGTCTCTTGACAAGTGAAAGAATTCGACCATTTTCCTGTCCTGCTCAGCATTCCAAATGTAACAAGTACTTTAGAATGTTGTAAAGTAAAAGTTGTCAACAAATATAAATAGTAAAGTACAAATACCTCCAAAAAGATATACTTAAGAGGTACTTTAAAGTATTTTTTCTATAGTATTTATGGCGCTGATGACGCTGGGTGTCAAGTAATGTGTAATCTCTCTCTGTCTCTCTCCCTCTCCCTCTCTCTCTCTGTCTCTCAATTCAATTTCAATTCAATTCAATTCAAGGGGCTTTATTGGCATGGGAAACATGTGTTAACATTGCCAAAGCAATTAAGGTATATAATATATAAAGTGAAATAAACAATAAAAATTAACAGTAGACATCACACATACAGAAGTTTCAAAACAATAAAGACATTACAAATGTCATATTATATATATATACAGTGTTTTTACAATGTGCAAATGGTAAAGGACACAAGATAAAATAAATAAGCATAGATATGTGTTGTATTTACAATGGTGCGTGTTCTTCACTGGTTGCCCTTTTCTCGTGGCAACAGGTCACAAATCTTGCTGCTCTGATGGCACACTGTGGAATTTCACCCAGTAGATATGGGAGTTTTTCAAAATTGGATTTGTTTTCGAATTCTTTGTGGATCTGTGTAATCTGAGGGAAATATGTCTCTCTAATATGGTCATACATTGGGCAGGAGGTTAGGAAGTGCAGCTCAGTTTCCACCTCATTTTGTGGGCAGTGAGCACATAGCCTGTCTTCTCTTGAGAGCCATGTCTGCCTACGGCGGCCTTTCTCAATAGCAAGGCTATGCTCGCTGAGTCTGTACATAGTCAAAGCTTTCCTTAATTTTGGGTCAGTCACAGTGGTCAGGTATTCTGCCGCTGTGTACTCTCTGTGTAGGGCCAAATAGCATTCTAGTTTGCTCTGTTTTTTTGTTAATTCTTTCCAATGTGTCAAGTAATTATCTTTTTGTTTTTCTCATGATTTGGTTGGGTCTAATTGTGCTGCTGTCATGGGGCTCTGTAGGGTGTGTTTGTGAACAGAGCCCCAGGACCAGCTTGCTTAGGGGACTCTTCTCCAGGTTCATCTCTCTGTAGGTGATGGCTTTGTTGTGGAAGGTTTGGGAATCGCTTCCTTTTAGGTGGTTATAGAATTTAACTGCTCTTTTCTGGATTTTGATAATTAGTGGGTATCGGCCTAATTCTGCTCTGCATGCATTATTTGGTGTTCTACGTTGTACACTGAGGATATTTTTGCAGAATTCTGCGTGCAGAGTCTCAATTTGGTGTTTGTCCCATTTTGTGAAGTCTTGGTTGGTGAGCGGACCCCAGACCTCACAACCATAAAGGGCAATGGGCTCTATGACTGATTCAAGTATTTTTAGCCAAATCCTAATTGGTATGTTGAAATTTATGTTCCTTTTGATGGCATAGAATGCCCTTCTTGCCTTGTCTCTCAGATCGTTCACAGCTTTGTGGAAGTTACCTGTGGCGCTGATGTTTAGGCCAAGGTATGTATAGTTTTTTGTGTGCTCTAGGGCAACAGTGTCTAGATGGAATTTGTATTTGTGGTCCTGGTGACTGGACCTTTTTTGGAACACCATTATTTTGGTCTTACTGAGATTTACTGTCAGGGCCCAGGTCTGACAGAATCTGTGCATAAGATCTAGGTGCTGCTGTAGGCCCTCCTTGGTTGGTGACAGAAGCACCAGATCATCAGCAAACAGCAGACATTTGACTTCAGATTCTAGTAGGGTGAGGCCGGGTGCTGCAGACTTTTCTAGTGCCCGCGCCAGTTCGTTGATATATATGTTGAAGAGGGTGGGGCTTAAGCTGCATCCCTGTCTAACCCCACGACCCTGTGTGAAGAAATGTGTGTGTTTTTTGCCAATTTTAACCGCACACTTGTTGTTTGTGTACATGGATTTTATGATGTCGTATGTTTTACCCCCAACACCACTTTCCATCAGTTTGTATAGCAGACCCTCATGCCAAATTGAGTCGAAGGCTTTTTTGAAATCAACAAAGCATGAGAAGACTTTGCCTTTGTTTTGGTTTGTTTGGTTGTCAATTAGGGTGTGCAGGGTGAATACATGGTCTGTTGTACGGTAATTTGGTAAAAAGCCAATTTGACATTTGCTCAGTACATTGTTTTCATTGAGGAAGTGTACGAGTCTGCTGTTAATGATAATGCAGAGGATTTTCCCAAGGTTACTGTTGACGCATATTCCACGGTAGTTATTGGGGTCAAATTTGTCTCCATTTTTGTGGATTGGGGTGATCAGTCCTTGGTTCCAAATATTGGGGAAGATGCCAGAGCTAAGGATGATGTTAAAGAGTTTTAGTATAGCCAATTGGAATTTGTTGTCTGTATATTTGATCATTTCATTGAGGATACCATCAACACCACAGGCCTTTTTGGGTTGGAGGGTTTTTATTTTGTCCTGTAACTCATTCAATGTTATTGGAGAATCCAGTGGGTTCTGGTAGTCTTTAATAGTTGATTCTAAGATCTGTATTTGATCATGTATATGTTTTTGCTCTTTATTCTTTGTTATAGAGCCAAAAAGATTGGAGAAGTGGTTTACCCATACATCTCCATTTTGGATAGATAATTCTTCGTGTTGTTGTTTGTTTAGTGTTTTCCAATTTTCCCAGAAGTGGTTAGAGTCTATGGATTCTTCAATTACATTGAGCTGATTTCTGACATGCTGTTCCTTCTTTTTCCGTAGTGTATTTCTGTATTGTTTTAGTGATTCACCATAGTGAAGGCGTAGACTCAGGTTTTCCGGGTCTCTATGTTTTTGGTTGGACAGGTTTCTCAATTTGTTTCTTAGAATTTTGCATTCTTCATCAAACCATTTGTCATTGTTGTTAATTTTCTTCGGTTTTCTATTTGAGATTTTTAGATTTGATAGGGAAGCTGAGAGGTCAAATATACTGTTAAGATTTTCTACTGCCAAGTTTACACCTTCACTATTACAGTGGAACGTTTTACCCAGGAAATTGTCTAAAAGGGATTGAATTTGTTGTTGCCTAATTGTTTTTTGGTAGGTTTCCAAACTGCATTCCTTCCATCTATAGCATTTCTTAATGTTACTCAGTTCCTTTGGCTTTGATGCCTCATGATTGAGTATTGCTCTGTTTAGGTAGACTGTGATTTTGCTGTGGTCTGATAGGGGTGTCAGTGGGCTGACTGTGAACGCTCTGAGAGACTCTGGGTTGAGGTCAGTGATAAAGTAGTCTACAGTACTACTGCCAAGAGATGAGCTATAGGTGTACCTACCATAGGAGTCCCCTCGAAGCCTACCATTGACTATGTACAAACCCAGCGTGCGACAGAGCTGCAGGAGTTGTGACCCGTTTTTGTTGGTTATGTTGTCATAGTTGTGCCTAGGGGGGCATACGGGGGAGGGAATGCTGTCACCTCCAGGCAGGTGTTTGTCCCCCTGTGTGCTGAGGGTGTCAGGTTCTTGTCCGGTTCTGGCATTTAGGTCACCACAGACTAGTACATGTCCCTGGGCCTGGAAATGATTGATTTCCCCCTCCAGGATGGAGAAGCTGTCTTCATTAAAATATGGGGATTCTAGTGGGGGGATATAGGTAGCACACAGGAGGACATTTTTCTCTGTTAGGATAATTTCCTTTTGAATTTCTAGCCAAATGTAGAATGTTCCTGTTTTGATTAATTTAATGGAGTGAGTTAGGTCTGCTCTATACCAAATTAGCATACCCCCCGAGTCCCTTCCCTGTTTTACACCTGGTAGTTTGGTGGATGGGACTACCAGCTCTCTGTAACCTAGTGGGCAACCAGTGGGTCTGTCTCCTCTATACCAGGTTTCTTGCAGGATGACAATGTCTGTATTACCGATTTCTTTGGTGAAGTCCGGGTTTCTGCTCTTCAGGCCAAAGGCAGATGACCTCAGGCCTTGGATATTCCAGGATGAAATAGTAAGGGCTTTTTGTTCCATAAAGTGTCCAATGTTGTTGGTCGTGGTTTGGCCTCAGGCCAGTAAGTGTGAGCAGAGCCTGCTGAGCATCTGGTACATGCCATTGGCTTGGGCGAGTGTGAGAGTGGGGGTTGGGACTGTTTGCCCGCTCACTACCTGGGCGTATGTGTGGCTTCCATGTTGAGGCCCTCTTTGCGGGGGTGGGGTGCATGTGGTGGGCAGGAGTGGCATGGGTCTGATCTGAGGGGGCCTAAATGGGGTGTGGGCATGATTGACGTGGGGGTGTTGATTGGTTGGGGTAGGGGTGTGGATGTGTCTGGGTGTGCGGTGGTCTGGATGTAATTCCTCTTGGCGTGGGTCCTCTATGTGTAGGTCCAGGGGGGTCCTGCAGGTCTGGGAGGGTGTCTCGCTGGTCTGGGTGGGGTGTCTATTGATCTGTTGCTCCTGTGTGAAGTGTTGGGGATACGTTTGAGAGCGATGTCCTTTAGAGTTCGGGCAAAGATGGGCACTGCTGCCTTGTAGAGGTGGACCTGGTCATAGAGGCTGTTCAAGTCCAGGGTGGAGTGGTGGGCCAGGAAAACGTTTGGTTTTGAGGCACAGTCACGGGAAATACTTGCGTTTACCCGCTGTATTGTGGCAGGGTGGAAGTCTTTTCGTGGTAGCAGGGTGGAGATAACCACTTGTGCTTTGGGGAAAGTAGAAGAAGCCTTTTCGATCACTCCCTTCAGTGCTGTGGCCACTCTTTCCTGCTGGGCCCTCAGGTCGTTTGTGCCTGTGTGTATTATTATGTGGCTGGGTGAGCCTAGTTTGGCCTCAGACAGAAGGTCTATGGCGCTCTGGGTGTTTGGACACCAGAGTTTAGACACACTGTGTTTGGGAAAAAGGTTTTTTTCTTCTATATATTTCCCATTTGAGTCCATAAGTAGTACAATCTGTGTCTTGTGTTTGTCCTCAGTGGGTGTGGGGGGGTTGTCAGAAGGGCTATCAGGGTGGCTGACAGGGGGGGTGCTCAGAGGGGATGAGAGCTGCTGGGCTTGGGGTTCTTCATTTGTCTGTTCTGCTGTGATGTCGAGATTTTTGTTGGGTGCTGAGGTGGGCTGTTCTGCTTGCTTCTCTGTGGGGGTGGCCATTTTGAACAGCTCCTCCATTGTGAACAGCCTAGATTCCATTTTGAACAGCTCCTCCATTTTGAACAGCTCCCCCATTGTGAACAGCCTAGATTCCATTTTGAACAGCTCCTCCATTTTGAACAGCTCCTCCATTGTGAACAGCCTAGATTCCATTTTGAACAGCTCCTCCATTTTGAACAGCTCCTCCATTTTGAACAGCCCTTCCATTTTGAACAGCTCTTCCATTTTGAACAGCCTAGATTCCATTTTGAACAGCTCCCCCATTATGAACAGCCTAGATTCCATTTTGAACAGCTCCTCCATTATGAACAGCCTAGATTCCATTTTGAACAGCTCCCCCATTATGAACAGCCTAGATTCCATTTTGAACAGCTCCCCCATTATGAACAGCCTAGATTCCATTTTGAACAGCTCCTCCATTTTGAACAGCTCCTCCATTTTGAACAGCCCTTCCATTTTGAACAGCTCTTCCATTATGAACAGCCTAGATTCCATTTTGAACAGCTCCCCCATTATGAACAGCCTAGATTCCATTTTGAACAGCTCCTCCATTTTGAACAGCTCCTCCATTTTGAACAGCCCTTCCATTTTGAACAGCTCTTCCATTTTGAACAGCCTAGATTCCATTTTGAACAGCTCCTCCATTTTGAACCGCTCCTCTGAACTGCAGTATTGTTAGGATACAGTTGTCCTCGATACAGCTCTTCAACAGTTTTGGAACTTTCCCACCATTTTGAACAGTTCTTCCATTTTGAACAGCTCCCCCATTTTGAACAGCTCCTCCATTTTGAACAGCTCCTCCATTTTGATCAGCTCCTCCATTTTGAACAGCTCCCCCATTTTGAACAGCTCCTCCATTTTGAACAGCTCCTCCATTTTGAACAGCTCCTCCATTTTGAACAGCTCCTCCATTTTGAACAGCTCCTCCATTTTGAACAGCTCCTCCATTTTGATCAGCTCCTCCATTTTGATCAGCTCCTCCATTTTGAACAGCTCCTCCATTTTGAACAGCTCCTCCATTTTGATCAGCTCCTCCATTTTGAACAGCTCCTCCATTTTGAACAGCTCCTCCATTTTGAACAGCTCCTCCATTTTGAACAGCTCCTCCATTTTGATCAGCTCCTCCATTTTGAACAGCCCTTCCATTTTGAACAGCCTAGATTCCATTTTGAACAGCTCCTCCATTTTGATCAGCTCCTCTATTTTGAACAGCTCCTGTGCCAGGATAAACATACTAATTTAACATAGTCCCCTCTTTTTGACTGTGTTTGTTCTGTGCATTTCAATGTTACATTTTTTTTAAAGCAACATTCCATCTAGCCTAACCACTGATCTTGGGGTGGCAGGTAGCCTAGTGGTTAGAGGCAGGTAGCCTAGTGGTTAGAGGCAGGTAGCCTAGTGGTTAGAGGCAGGTAGCCTAGTGGTTAGAGGCAGGTAGCCTAGTGGTTAGAGGCAGGTAGCCTAGTGGTTAGAGCGTTGAGCCAGTAACTGAAAGGTAACTGAAATCCCTGAGCTAACAAGGTAAAAGATCTGTTGTTCTGTCCCTGAACAAGGCAGTTAACCTGTTCCCTGGTAGGCTGTCATTGTAAATACGAATTTGTTCTTAACTGACTTGCCTAGTTAAAAATAACATGATTTAAAGCAACTTTTCATCTCACCTAGCAAGTGTCAAGCCGCATCACTAATCTGACAGGTGCTGGCTTTCACCGGGCAGATCAGGAAGTACCCGAATAAGAAGTCTGGCAATTAGATTCTTTTAGAACTTTAGAGCAGTGTAATTGTGTTGGTGTAGAAGGAGAGCAGTTAAAGGTGTGAGGAAACCCCTTCATTAATCTCCTTTCTTCCCGTCCCACAGACTCCACCACTCTGGTTGCAGTGCTCCTCCTCCTCCTCCTCCTCTCCACAGGGATTCAGTCAGCAAAACATTCAGACAAACTTCAACCAACACAATGGACACTCAGCCCGGATCTTGCAGAACCCAAAATCTCCACGCTGCCTGTAAACGGTGATTTATAGGAGAGAAACAGCTATTGTGTGTCTTAATGCTCCAAACGGCATGGGGAAGAAGGTGTGAGTTTAAAGGTTGGGGGAACAGGTGCTTTCTGGGAGAAAAGAAAAACAGGTATTCTAATCCTGAACAAACTGGAAGGACAGCATTTAGTTTTTTTTACATACACTTGTGCATGTACTACAGAGTTTTACCCATCACAACAATCGAGAGCCTTCCGGTACGTTCAGGATTCAGATACCTGTTTCACTTCCTCCTGGCTACGCCCCACACCCCACCTTGGATAGACCGAATGGAAGGGTTAAGGGCTTTAGATTGAAGCTGCTACATGACCCGTTTGTGTTGTTGTTATTCTTTAGTAAAGATCTGATGGATGGATTTGCAGGTAGTGACATGGAGGAACGTCGTGTTCTGCGGATGTCAAGATCCTGTAAACATAGGGATTCTGACTACTGCCTGAACGGACAGTGCATGTACCCCCCTGACAGCGATACCCCTGCCTGCATGTAAGACCACACACACACACACACCAGTGGAGGCTCATCAGAGGAGGAAAGGGAGGACCATCCTCCTCAGTGAATTTCATACAAATAAAAATTACATTTTTAAAAAGTGCCCATTTTCAGATCAAACTATACATCACATACAGTTGACGTGTCGTGCATTGAAGTCCATAAGAGAAAAGGCAAAAGGTGAGAGGAGGAGGAGAGTGCATAGATGCGAGAAGGAATACAACGTGGCTGCTATGAAAGTGAACTGTGTTTTGCGCGTGTGCTCAGAGGTGTTTTCATTCCGCCGATTCTGTTGAAAAACTTTTCTTAAACATACCTGAATTTGTCCAATAGAAACTCTTGTTTGACTAATGGTCCGCTTGATGCAAGCAAGAGTGTACAAGGTGCTTCTACGTTGTAAACGTTCATTCGTAGGCTAGGTTGTAGCAACCTCATGATAGGTAAAAGGGAAAAATGTGAGCCTCGCTGTTACATTAAACTGGGTAAATGGAATAAGGACGACAGTCATCCAATATGATGTAATAGAAATAAGGCAATTTGATATTTAAACAAAAAAATCATCCTCCCTCATCTTAAAACGGCACCGACCGCCACTGACGGAGGTAGATACTAGTTACTGGAGGTAGATGCTAGTTACTGGAGGTAGATGCTAGTTACTGGAGGTCTATACTAGTTACTGGAGGTCTATACTAGTTACTGGAGGTAGATACTAGTTACTGGAGGTAGATACTAGTTATTGGAGGTAGATGCTAGTTACTGGAGGTCTATACTAGTTACTGGAGGTCTATACTAGTTACTGGAGGTAGATACTAGTTACTGGAGGTAGATACTAGTTACAGGAGGTAGATACTAGTTACAGGAGGTAGATACTAGTTACTGGAGGTAGATACTAGTTACTGGAGGAAGATACTAGTTACTGGAGGTGGATACTAGTTACTGGAGGTAAATGCTAGTTACTGGAGGTCTATACTAGTTACTGGAGGTAGATACTAGTTACTGGAGGTAGATACTAGTTACTGGAGGGAGAGAATACTAGTTACTGGAGGTGGATACTAGTTACTGGAGGTAGATACTAGTTACTGGAGGTAGATACTAGTTACTGGAGGTGGATACTAGTTACTGGAGGTGGATACTAGTTACTGGAGGTGGATACTAGTTACTGGAAGTAGATACTAGTTACTGGAGGTAGATACTAGTTACTGGAGGTGGATACTAGTTACTGGAGGTGGATACTAGTTACTGGACGTGGATATTAGTTACTGTAGAGTAGCACCATACACCATAAACAACCTTGGTTCACACACACACACACACACACACACACACACACACACACACACACACACACACACACACACACACACACACACACTTACTTCAAACTAATTGAGCTCGTCAACTCTCTCTCTCTCTCTCTCTCTCTGTAGGTGTGATGCTTCCTATAGCGGCGCTCGCTGTGGTCTGTTGGTCCACCAGGCGACACTGTACAAGTCAGCCACAACAGAGGAGGTGATTGCCATCTGCGTGGGCGTGGCCATGTTAGTGTGCTGCCTCGCTGTCGGTCTCTACTGCTGCATCAAGAGAAGGTAAGCAACACACAGTAAAAACACACACACACACATACACATACACATACACACACACTGGTGATCTGTCTGATATAGAATTAGGCATCATGTCTGTTGATCTGTCTGATATAGAATTATAATGTCTGGTGATCTGTCTGATATAGAATTAGGCATCATGTCTGTTGATCTGTCTGATATAGAATTATAATGTCTGTTGATCTGTCTGACGCTTTTCCCAGTCTTTTGACTCATCACATACGCTGCTGTTTATCTATTCTGTTGCCTAGTCACTTTATCCCCAACCTATAGCTCTACATATCTACCTCAATTACCTCGTAACCCCTTCACATCGACTCTGTACATCACATCAACCCCCTATGGTCAATATGACTCTGTACATCACATCAACCCCCTATGGTCAATATAACTCTGTACATCACATCAACCCCCTATGGTCAATATAACTCTGTACATCACATCAACCCCCTATGGTCAATATAACTCTATACATCACATCAACCCCCTACGGTCAATATTACTCTGTACATCACATCAACCCCCTACGGTCAATGTGGTCATAATAATTACACAAATAATAATAATAATAATGATGTGCATGACAACCCTGACATAGAGAACATAGAAGTATAATGAATAGAGCAGACATAATTCCTTCCTTTAATCAGAGAGGCACGTCTCTTCTAGACAATATGAGAACATAGAAGTATAATGAATAGAGCAGACATAATTCCTTCCTTTAATCAGAGAAGCACGTATCTTCTAGACAATATGAGGACATAGAAGTATAATGAATAGAGCAGACATAATTCCTTCCTTTAATCAGAGAGGCACGTCTCTTCTAGACAATATGAGGACATAGAAGTATAATGAATAGAGCAGACATAATTCCTTCCTTTAATCAGAGAGGCATGTCTCTTCTAGACAATATGAGGACATAGAAGTTTTATATTTTATTATATTAGAAGTATAATGAATAGAGCAGACATAATTCCTTCCTTTAATCAGAGAGGCACGTCTCTTCTAGACAATATGAGGACATAGAAGTATAATGAATAGAGCAGACATAATTCCTTCCTTTAATCAGAGAGGCACGTCTCTTCTAGACAATATGAGGACATAGAAGTATAATGAATAGAGCAGACATAATTCCTTCCTTTAATCAGAGAGGCACGTCTCTTCTAGACAATATGAGGACATAGAAGTATAATGAATAGAGCAGACATAATTCCTTCCTTTAATCAGAGAGGCACGTCTCTTCTAGACAATATGAGGACATAGAAGTATAATGAATAGAGCAGACATAATTCCTTCCTTTAATCAGAGAGGCATGTCTCTTCTAGACAATATGAGGACATAGAAGCAGAGCAAGTTGAGACAGAACTGTCTTTTGGAAACATCGTTATTGCAGAAACAAAACTCCACACAGAACACTACATTTAGTCCCAACCATTAAAATATGTGTAAGATGTAATACTGGGATTTCTATCGTTTGTCTCACTTTAAATGTTCTGTCTCGACCTCCTTTTCTCTCTCTCTCTCTCTCTCTCTCTCTCATTCTAGGTGTGAAAAACAGCCCCTTCTCTACAAGACCTACGGTGGCTCGGAGAACTCTGTTTGAGCTCCGTCTTCATCATCTCCACCATCATCATCATCATCTTCATCAGCATCATAATTACCATCATCATCACCACCACCAGCAACCTCGTCTTGTTTTGCTGTCCCAAACAATTCCATAACCATATATTGACCACAATGTCTTCCCATATCATATCAAATTGAGGCTATTTATTGATATATCTAAAATAAGTTATAATTTTTTTTTTTTTATGTGTAAATGTATTTAATGTGTTTATTTTTGTTGTGTGTGTAACAAATGTCTTTCAAATCCGATCACTATTGTCTGAAGATTGATTTTCATAAAGGAGTCAACATCACTATTGTACGGGCAGGTCTACACGTTACCTCATTTAAACCACCAGGTATCAGAATTTACAACCGATTTGAAAATATTCCTAAAACAGCAGGGACACTATCAGTCAGGATGGTACAAAATGGCACCATATTCCCTATATAAGATATATATATATATAATCTACCGCCCCGTTTATACGCTAACATGCGCCTGTTGTCCCTCGAAAAATATGCAAAATATTTTTTTTCTTCACATGACCCTCCCCTTGTACCGTAAAAAGATTTGCCCCCCCCACCTCACCCACCCACCTCATAGAATTTACGACGACAAAATAACAATAACGACCCTCTGTTTATAAATGGGGATATCGACGTTGCCACTTAAGCATGCATTCATCGTTGCAACGCAACGCAGGGCTATGAGCCAGAGGGTTGAGGGTTTCCCGAACACCACGCGCTCACTCTCCCTGCCTGTTTCATTAGGCCTACGTCACAGAGCCGTCTGCAGAAAACGATCAGTTGGGGGGGGATCTGATTTTCAACATTCTGATGCCATATTTATACTATGAAATATATGCAGCTGATTTTCCACCAACAGGTTTCTGTGCCAACGCACCACACAACCAATAAAGAAAGACTACCGGCTTTGTGCGCTTCAATATCCAAGTCGATTGTGGTGTTGAAAACGAAAATTGTGTAAAACTCGACAAACAGAAAGGTTTACCCAGGATCAGAGGCTTGACAATCTCAGAAAGTCGTTCAACATTTTGGTGTTTTTGTAACAGCTGTCTCTTTCCATTCATCAAATGGCAGAATGCAGAGAACAAAGCAGCAAGAATGGTTTTATTAAGGTGGAGATGTGGTTCTACTGTTGAGGTCATGGGTTGTTTTAAGGTGGAGATATGGTTCTCCTGTTGCAGTCATGGGTTGTTTTAAGGTGGAGATGTGGTTCTCCTGTTGCAGTCATGGGTTGTTTTAAGGTGGAGATATGGTTCTCCTGTTGCAGTCATGGGTTGTTTTAAGGTGGAGATATGGTTCTACTGTTGCAGTCATGGGTTGTTTTAAGGTGGATATATGGTTCTACTGTTGCAGTCATGGGTTGTTTTAAGGTGGAGATATGGTTCTCCTGTTGAGGTCATGGGTTGTTTTAAGGTGGAGATATGGTTCTCCTGTTGAGGTCATGGGTTGTTTTAAGGTGGAGATATGGTTCTCCTGTTGAGGTCATGGGTTGTTTTAAGGTGGAGATATGGTTCTCCTGTTGAGGTCATGGGTTGTTTTAAGGTGGAGATGTGGTTCCCAAGTTTCAGTCATGGGTTGTTTTAAGTTGGAGATGTGGTTCTACTTGTTGCAGTCATGGGTTGTTTTAAGGTGGAGATATGGTTTTACTGTTGCAGTCATGGGTTGTTTTAAGGTGGAGATGTGGTTCTACTGTTGCAGTCATGGGTTGTTTTAAGGTGGAGATGGGCTCTTCTTGTTGCAGTCATGGGTTGTTTTAAGGTGGAGATAAAGTTCTTCTTGTTGCAGTCATGGGTTGTTTTAAGGTGGAGATGTGGTTCTCCTGTTGCAGTCATGGGTTGTTTTAAGGTGGAGATGTGGTTCTCCTGTTGCAGTCATGGGTTGTTTTAAGGTGGAGATGTGGTTCTACTTGTTGCAGTCATGGGTTGTTTTAAGGTGGAGATGTGGTTCTCCTGTTGCAGTCATGGGTTGTTTTAAGGTGGAGATATGGTTCTACTTGTTGAGGTCATGGATTGTTTTAAGGTGGAGATATGGTTCTCCTGTTGAGGTCATGGGTTGTTTTAAGGTGGAGATGTGGTTCTCCTGTTGAGGTCATGGGTTGTTTTAAGTTGGAGATGTGGTTCTACTTGTTGCAGTCATGGGTTGTTTTAAGGTGGAGATGTGGTTCCCAAGTTGCAGTCATGGGTTGTTTTAAGGTGGAGATATGGTTCTACTGTTGCAGTCATGGGTTGTTTTAAGGTGGAGATATGGTTCTCCTGTTGCAGTCATGGGTTGTTTTAAGGTGGAGATGTGGTTCTATTTGTTGCAGTCATGGGTTGTTTTAAGGTGGAAATATGGTTCTACTGTTGCAGTCATGGGTTGTTTTAAGGTGGAGATGTGGTTCTATTTGTTGCAGTCATGGGTTGTTTTAAGGTGGAGATGTGGTTCTATTTGTTGCAGTCATGGGTTGTTTTAAGGTGGAGATGTGGTTCTATTTGTTGCAGCCATGGGTTGTTTTAAGGTGGAGATGTGGTTCCCAAGTTGCAGTCATGGGTTGTTTTAAGGTGGAGATATGGTTGTACTGTTGCAGTCATGGGTTGTTTTAAGGTGGAGATGTGGTTCTACTTGTTGAGGTCATGGGTTGTTTTAAGGTGGAGATGTGGCTCCCAAGTTGCAGTCATGGGTTGTTTTAAGGTGGAGATATGGTTCTACTTGTTGAGGTCATGGGTTGTTTTAAGGTGGAGATGTGGTTCTACTTGTTGAGGTCATGGGTTGTTTTAAGGTGGAGATATGGTTCTACTTGTTGCAGTCATGGGTTGTTTTAAGGTGGAGATGTGGTTCTCCTGTTGCAGTCATGGGTTGTTTTAAGGTGGAGATGTGGTTCTCCTGTTGCAGTCATGGGTTGTTTTAAGGTGGAGATATGGTTCTCCTGTTGCAGTCATGGGTTGTTTTAAGGTGGAGATATGGTTCTACTTGTTGCAGTCATGGGTTGTTTTAAGGTGGAGATGTGGTTCCCAAGTTGCAGTCATGGGTTGTTTTAAGGTGGAGATATGGTTCTACTGTTGCAGTCATGGGTTGTTTTAAGGTGGAGATATGGTTCTCCTGTTGCAGTCATGGGTTGTTTTAAGGTGGAGATATGGTTCTACTTGTTGAGGTCATGGATTGTTTTAAGGTGGAGATATGGTTCTCCTGTTGAGGTCATGGGTTGTTTTAAGGTGGAGATGTGGTTCTCCTGTTGAGGTCATGGGTTGTTTTAAGTTGGAGATGTGGTTCTACTTGTTGCAGTCATGGGTTGTTTTAAGGTGGAGATGTGGTTCCCAAGTTGCAGTCATGGGTTGTTTTAAGGTGGAGATATGGTTCTACTGTTGCAGTCATGGGTTGTTTTAAGGTGGAGATATGGTTCTCCTGTTGCAGTCATGGGTTGTTTTAAGGTGGAGATGTGGTTCTATTTGTTGCAGTCATGGGTTGTTTTAAGGTGGAAATATGGTTCTACTGTTGCAGTCATGGGTTGTTTTAAGGTGGAGATGTGGTTCTATTTGTTGCAGTCATGGGTTGTTTTAAGGTGGAGATGTGGTTCTCCTGTTGCAGTCATGGGTTGTTTTAAGGTGGAGATATGGTTCTCCTGTTGCAGTCATGGGTTGTTTTAAGGTGGAGATATGGTTCTACTGTTGCAGTCATGGGTTGTTTTAAGGTGGATATATGGTTCTACTGTTGCAGTCATGGGTTGTTTTAAGGTGGAGATATGGTTCTCCTGTTGAGGTCATGGGTTGTTTTAAGGTGGAGATATGGTTCTCCTGTTGAGGTCATGGGTTGTTTTAAGGTGGAGATATGGTTCTCCTG
Organism: Oncorhynchus masou masou; assembly: GCF_036934945.1. Classification (NCBI taxonomy): domain Eukaryota; kingdom Metazoa; phylum Chordata; class Actinopteri; order Salmoniformes; family Salmonidae; genus Oncorhynchus; species Oncorhynchus masou. Next base: position 5,020,339 of record NC_088212.1, on the reverse strand, counting down.
TTGAGGTCATGGGTTGTTTTAAGGTGGAGATATGGTTCTCCTGTTGAGGTCATGGGTTGTTTTAAGGTGGAGATGTGGTTCCCAAGTTTCAGTCATGGGTTGTTTTAAGTTGGAGATGTGGTTCTACTTGTTGCAGTCATGGGTTGTTTTAAGGTGGAGATATGGTTTTACTGTTGCAGTCATGGGTTGTTTTAAGGTGGAGATGTGGTTCTACTGTTGCAGTCATGGGTTGTTTTAAGGTGGAGATGGGCTCTTCTTGTTGCAGTCATGGGTTGTTTTAAGGTGGAGATAAAGTTCTTCTTGTTGCAGTCATGGGTTGTTTTAAGGTGGAGATGTGGTTCTCCTGTTGCAGTCATGGGTTGTTTTAAGGTGGAGATGTGGTTCTCCTGTTGCAGTCATGGGTTGTTTTAAGGTGGAGATGTGGTTCTACTTGTTGCAGTCATGGGTTGTTTTAAGGTGGAGATGTGGTTCTCCTGTTGCAGTCATGGGTTGTTTTAAGGTGGAGATATGGTTCTACTTGTTGAGGTCATGGATTGTTTTAAGGTGGAGATATGGTTCTCCTGTTGAGGTCATGGGTTGTTTTAAGGTGGAGATGTGGTTCTCCTGTTGAGGTCATGGGTTGTTTTAAGTTGGAGATGTGGTTCTACTTGTTGCAGTCATGGGTTGTTTTAAGGTGGAGATGTGGTTCCCAAGTTGCAGTCATGGGTTGTTTTAAGGTGGAGATATGGTTCTACTGTTGCAGTCATGGGTTGTTTTAAGGTGGAGATATGGTTCTCCTGTTGCAGTCATGGGTTGTTTTAAGGTGGAGATGTGGTTCTATTTGTTGCAGTCATGGGTTGTTTTAAGGTGGAAATATGGTTCTACTGTTGCAGTCATGGGTTGTTTTAAGGTGGAGATGTGGTTCTATTTGTTGCAGTCATGGGTTGTTTTAAGGTGGAGATGTGGTTCTATTTGTTGCAGTCATGGGTTGTTTTAAGGTGGAGATGTGGTTCTATTTGTTGCAGCCATGGGTTGTTTTAAGGTGGAGATGTGGTTCCCAAGTTGCAGTCATGGGTTGTTTTAAGGTGGAGATATGGTTGTACTGTTGCAGTCATGGGTTGTTTTAAGGTGGAGATGTGGTTCTACTTGTTGAGGTCATGGGTTGTTTTAAGGTGGAGATGTGGCTCCCAAGTTGCAGTCATGGGTTGTTTTAAGGTGGAGATATGGTTCTACTTGTTGAGGTCATGGGTTGTTTTAAGGTGGAGATGTGGTTCTACTTGTTGAGGTCATGGGTTGTTTTAAGGTGGAGATATGGTTCTACTTGTTGCAGTCATGGGTTGTTTTAAGGTGGAGATGTGGTTCTCCTGTTGCAGTCATGGGTTGTTTTAAGGTGGAGATGTGGTTCTCCTGTTGCAGTCATGGGTTGTTTTAAGGTGGAGATATGGTTCTCCTGTTGCAGTCATGGGTTGTTTTAAGGTGGAGATATGGTTCTACTTGTTGCAGTCATGGGTTGTTTTAAGGTGGAGATGTGGTTCCCAAGTTGCAGTCATGGGTTGTTTTAAGGTGGAGATATGGTTCTACTGTTGCAGTCATGGGTTGTTTTAAGGTGGAGATATGGTTCTCCTGTTGCAGTCATGGGTTGTTTTAAGGTGGAGATATGGTTCTACTTGTTGAGGTCATGGATTGTTTTAAGGTGGAGATATGGTTCTCCTGTTGAGGTCATGGGTTGTTTTAAGGTGGAGATGTGGTTCTCCTGTTGAGGTCATGGGTTGTTTTAAGTTGGAGATGTGGTTCTACTTGTTGCAGTCATGGGTTGTTTTAAGGTGGAGATGTGGTTCCCAAGTTGCAGTCATGGGTTGTTTTAAGGTGGAGATATGGTTCTACTGTTGCAGTCATGGGTTGTTTTAAGGTGGAGATATGGTTCTCCTGTTGCAGTCATGGGTTGTTTTAAGGTGGAGATGTGGTTCTATTTGTTGCAGTCATGGGTTGTTTTAAGGTGGAAATATGGTTCTACTGTTGCAGTCATGGGTTGTTTTAAGGTGGAGATGTGGTTCTATTTGTTGCAGTCATGGGTTGTTTTAAGGTGGAGATGTGGTTCTATTTGTTGCAGTCATGGGTTGTTTTAAGGTGGAGATGTGGTTCTATTTGTTGCAGCCATGGGTTGTTTTAAGGTGGAGATGTGGTTCCCAAGTTGCAGTCATGGGTTGTTTTAAGGTGGAGATATGGTTGTACTGTTGCAGTCATGGGTTGTTTTAAGGTGGAGATGTGGTTCTACTTGTTGAGGTCATGGGTTGTTTTAAGGTGGAGATGTGGCTCCCAAGTTGCAGTCATGGGTTGTTTTAAGGTGGAGATATGGTTCTACTTGTTGAGGTCATGGGTTGTTTTAAGGTGGAGATGTGGTTCTACTTGTTGAGGTCATGGGTTGTTTTAAGGTGGAGATATGGTTCTACTTGTTGCAGTCATGGGTTGTTTTAAGGTGGAGATGTGGTTCTCCTGTTGCAGTCATGGGTTGTTTTAAGGTGGAGATGTGGTTCTCCTGTTGCAGTCATGGGTTGTTTTAAGGTGGAGATATGGTTCTCCTGTTGCAGTCATGGGTTGTTTTAAGGTGGAGATATGGTTCTACTTGTTGCAGTCATGGGTTGTTTTAAGGTGGAGATGTGGTTCCCAAGTTGCAGTCATGGGTTGTTTTAAGGTGGAGATATGGTTCTACTGTTGCAGTCATGGGTTGTTTTAAGGTGGAGATATGGTTCTCCTGTTGCAGTCATGGGTTGTTTTAAGGTGGAGATGTGGTTCTATTTGTTGCAGTCATGGGTTGTTTTAAGGTGGAAATATGGTTCTACTGTTGCAGTCATGGGTTGTTTTAAGGTGGAGATGTGGTTCTATTTGTTGCAGTCATGGGTTGTTTTAAGGTGGAGATGTGGTTCTATTTGTTGCAGTCATGGGTTGTTTTAAGGTGGAGATGTGGTTCTATTTGTTGCAGTCATGGGTTGTTTTAAGGTGGAGATGTGGTTCCCAAGTTGCAGTCATGGGTTGTTTTAAGGTGGAGATATGGTTGTACTGTTGCAGTCATGGGTTGTTTTAAGGTGAAGATGTGGTTCTACTGTTGCAGTCATGGGTTGTTTTAAGGTGGAGATAAAGTTCTTCTTGTTGCAGTCATGGGTTGTTTTAAGGTGGAGATGTGGTTCTCCTGTTGCAGTCATGGGTTGTTTTAAGGTGGAGATATGGTTCTACTTGTTGAGGTCATGGGTTGTTTTAAGGTGGAGATGTGGTTCTACTTGTTGAGGTCATGGGTTGTTTTAAGGTGGAGATATGGTTCTACTTGTTGCAGTCATGGGTTGTTTTAAGGTGGAGATGTGGTTCTCCTGTTGCAGTCATGGGTTGTTTTAAGGTGGAGATGTGGTTCTCCTGTTGCAGTCATGGGTTGTTTTAAGGTGGAGATATGGTTCTCCTGTTGCAGTCATGGGTTGTTTTAAGGTGGAGATATGGTTCTACTTGTTGCAGTCATGGGTTGTTTTAAGGTGGAGATGTGGTTCCCAAGTTGCAGTCATGGGTTGTTTTAAGGTGGAGATATGGTTCTACTGTTGCAGTCATGGGTTGTTTTAAGGTGGAGATATGGTTCTCCTGTTGCAGTCATGGGTTGTTTTAAGGTGGAGATGTGGTTCTATTTGTTGCAGTCATGGGTTGTTTTAAGGTGGAAATATGGTTCTACTGTTGCAGTCATGGGTTGTTTTAAGGTGGAGATGTGGTTCTATTTGTTGCAGTCATGGGTTGTTTTAAGGTGGAGATGTGGTTCTATTTGTTGCAGTCATGGGTTGTTTTAAGGTGGAGATGTGGTTCTATTTGTTGCAGTCATGGGTTGTTTTAAGGTGGAGATGTGGTTCCCAAGTTGCAGTCATGGGTTGTTTTAAGGTGGAGATATGGTTGTACTGTTGCAGTCATGGGTTGTTTTAAGGTGAAGATGTGGTTCTACTGTTGCAGTCATGGGTTGTTTTAAGGTGGAGATAAAGTTCTTCTTGTTGCAGTCATGGGTTGTTTTAAGGTGGAGATGTGGTTCTCCTGTTGCAGTCATGGGTTGTTTTAAGGTGGAGATATGGTTCTACTTGTTGAGGTCATGGGTTGTTTTAAGGTGGAGATGTGGTTCTACTTGTTGAGGTCATGGGTTGTTTTAAGGTGGAGATATGGTTCTACTTGTTGCAGTCATGGGTTGTTTTAAGGTGGAGATGTGGTTCTCCTGTTGCAGTCATGGGTTGTTTTAAGGTGGAGATGTGGTTCTCCTGTTGCAGTCATGGGTTGTTTTAAGGTGGAGATATGGTTCTACTTGTTGCAGTCATGGGTTGTTTTAAGGTGGAGATATGGTTCTCCTGTTGCAGTCATGGGTTGTTTTAAGGTGGAGATATGGTTCTACTTGTTGCAGTCATGGGTTGTTTTAAGGTGGAGGTATGGTTCTACTGTTGCAGTCATGTGTTGTTTTAAGGTGGAGATATGGTTCTCCTGTTGAGGTCATGGGTTGTTTTAAGGTGGAGATATGGTTCTCCTGTTGCAGTCATGGGTTGTTTTAAGGTGGAGATATGGTTCTACTTGTTGCAGTCATGGGTTGTTTTAAGGTGGAGATATGGTTCTCCTGTTGAGGTCATGGGTTGTTTTAAGGTGGAGATATGGTTCTATTTGTTGCAGTCATGGGTTGTTTTAAGGTGGAGATATGGTTCTACTGTTGCAGTCATGCGCAGTGTTCTTGGTTGGTCATCAATCGACAAGATAATTGAAGAAAAAAAAACATGCTTATTTTACTAATATACATTTTACTAATATACATAATTTAAAACGGACGAGTTCTATTCACAACGGTATTCAATTGGTGAGACACAGACATTCAGTAAATACTAGGAATAGATTGTCCACCATCTATGTGTTATGTTTGTATTACGAATTGTATTTTACTGTTTAAGGACTCTTGGAAGATTAGTTCTAATGGGGACTAAAAGAGATCCTAATCAAATCAAATGACCACTGTAGTTTGGATTGACTGATTCATTTTCTTTGTCAGTAAAAAAATAAACACACACACAAAAACATGTTTCAAGTGACTGGGATCACATGATAAAGTTGTGGATATATTTCCATTGTTGACATAAATACATATAAAATGACATAGAGACACATTACAGAGACACATTACAGAGACACAGACACATTACAGAGACACATTACAGAGACTCATTACAGAGACTCATTACAGAGACTCATTACAGAGACACATTACAGAGACACATTACAGAGACACAGACACATTACAGAGACACATTACAGAGACTCATTACAGAGACTCATTACAGAGACTCATTACAGAGACTCATTACAGAGACACATTACAGAGACACATTACAGAGACACATTACAGAGACACATTACAGAGATACAGACACATTACAGAGATACATTACAGAGACACATTACAGAGACACATTACAGAGACACATTACAGAGACACATTACAGAGACACATTACAGAGACACATTACAGAGACACATTACAGAGACAGAGACACATTACAGAGTTACATTACAGAGACAGAGACACATTACAGAGACAGAGACACATTACAGAGACACATTACAGAGACAGAGACACATTACAGAGACACATTATAGAGACACATTACAGAGACTCATTACAGAGACACATTACAGAGACACATTACAGAGACACATTACAGAGACACATTACAGAGATACATTACAGAGACACATTACAGAGATACAGACACATTACAGAGATACATTACAGAGACACATTACAGAGACACATTACAGAGACACATTACAGAGACACATTACAGAGACAGAGACACATTACAGAGTTACATTACAGAGACACATTACAGAGATACATTACAGAGACACATTACAGAGATACATTACAGAGACACATTACAGAGACACATTACAGAGACAAAGACACATTACAGAGACACATTACAGAGACACATTACAGAGACAGAGACACATTACAGAGTTACATTACAGAGACACATTACAGAGACACATTACAGAGACAGAGACACATTACAGAGTTACATTACAGAGACACATTACAGAGATACATTACAGAGACACATTACAGAGATACATTACAGAGACACATTACAGAGACACATTACAGAGACAGAGACACATTACAGAGACACATTACAGAGACACATTACAGAGACACATTACACAGACACATTACAGAGACACATTACAGAGACACATTTCAGAGACAGAGATACATTACAGAGACACATTACAGAGACACATTACAGAGACACATTTCAGAGACAGAGATACATTACAGAGACACATTACAGAGACACATTACAGAGACAGAGATACATTACAGAGACACATTACAGAGACACATTACAGAGATACATTACAGAGATACATTACAGAGATACATTACAGAGACACATTACAGAGACACATTACAGAGACACATTACAGAGATACATTACAGAGACACATTACAGAGATACATTACAGAGACAGAGATACATTACAGAGACACATTACAGAGACACATTACAGAGACACATTACAGAGACAAAGACACATTACAGAGACACATTACAGAGACACATTACAGAGACAAAGACACATTACAGAGACACATTACAAAGATACATTACAGAGATACAGACACATTACAGAGACACATTACAGAGACACATTACAGAGACACATTACAGAGACACATTACAGAGACACATTATAGAGATACAGACACATTACAGAGACACATTACAGAGACACATTACAGAGACACATTATAGAGACACATTACAGAGATACATTACAGAGACACATTACAGAGACACATTACAGAGACACATTACAGAGACACATTATAGAGATACATTACAGAGACACATTACAGAGACACATTACAGAGACACATTACAGAGACACATTACAGAGACACATTACAGAGACACAGACACATTACAGAGACACATTACAGAGACACATTACAGAGACACATTACAGAGATGGACAAAAATCAATGTCTACTGCTCACCAGCCTTTTGACATTCTTTTTAAAAGTGGTTATGGTTGGCATGGCTTGCCGTTTCTGTGGTAGTTTGTTCCACTCAACCGTGCCGGTATACAGTATATACACATCTGTTCTTACCAGATACACTCATATTTTTTTTTATTTTAAAAGCTCAATATTTGAGTCTCTGGCTCTGGTAAGAAATGTTTTTTAAAAAAAGAGTTAAAAAGTTAGATAGGTATCTGGGGGCTGAGTCCGTGCTGATTCCGTGGATAAGACCAAGATGATTTTATTCCACAGATTGCCAGACTAGCTGCTTAAAATGCTCGACCTCCAGATGAGTGTGAGGGGGGAGTTTAAGCACAATTCTTACTAGATTGTTTTGGCTGGTGGCTTATTCTTTAGATGTTTGGGACTGCTGGTGAAGCATGTTGTGCAGGTAAAATCAAAGTGACACTGGACTAGCACGCTTGCCAGAGTCTTTAGGGTGGCTATAGTTTCTATACACTTGGCAACAGATTTTCACGCAAATATTCTAAGATCTGCATAAAACTTCTTTTTTTTTTTAAACATATGCACATTTTCCCATCAGTGGCAGTTTAATTTTTAATACATTTAACAAAAATGTCTAACATAACTGTTTTTCGCTTTGTCATTATTTTGTATTGTGTGTAGACTGATGAGGAAAATTATTAATTTAATCAATTTCAGAATAAGTCTGTAATGGAAAAAGTGAAAGGGTTTGAATACTTTCCCAGAATGCACTGTAGAACAAATGGATGTTTCACCGGAAGAATGCGTGTCAAGCATCTGGTTGGAGTTTCCTGTCCCCGCCAAATATGGTGGGGACAGGAAACTCAGTGGTTGGCAGGGGGGAGAGTTTGGAGCGAGATGGAACATTCAGAAGATGGTGGGGACAGGAAGCTCAGTGGTTGGCAGGGGGGAGAGTTTGGAGCTAGATGGAACATTCAGAAGATGGTGGGGACAGGAAGCTCAGTGGTTGGCAGGGGGGAGAGTTTGGAGCTAGATGGAACATTCAGAAGATGGTGGGGACAGGAAGCTCAGTGGTTGGCAGGGGGGAGAGTTTGGAGCTAGATGGAACATTCAGAAGATGGTGGGGACAGGAAGCTCAGTGGTTGGCAGGGGGGAGAGTTTGGAGCTAGATGGAACATTCAGAAGATGGTGGGGACAGGAAGCTCAGTGGTTGGCAGGGGGGAGAGTTTGGAGCGAATGTTTTGGAATGTTTAGGAGGTCAAGCAGGGTTGCCATGTCCACGGTTTTCAACCAAATTGGACGACTCTGAAAAAAAACGATGTCGATGGCGTTTTCAGAAGCGATTAGATCTGTCAGGATCTGTAGCGTACTTTGTAGGTACACTATAATTACTAAAGTAACTTCACCTCTCAAGACACACTTCATTTGAACTAGATACATCCTGTGTAACAACTAGTAATTTCATTGTACTTGTGCAAATATGACATGTACTCTATTACGTGTTTATTGTCCCACTTAGATGTACTTAGGCAAATATTACATGCTTTGAAATAGTGCCTTATTCCTTGTCATGACTGGCCTGTGAGGATCAGGTTATAGTGGATCACAGTTATACAGAGATGTGGGAGAGGTATAGAGGGATTGATGTGGGGGGGGGGGGGGCTATGACCTCACGCCCATCGTAAATTATAAGGCAGCAGCCCAACTCCCTTCTGTTCTCTAACGTGAGAGACTGGAATGTCTGTGTTCCTTAGGAGGAGTTTACAGCCTCAAAAACCACAGGAAGAACAACCAAGCTATCTAAACCTTTCTTCACAGGTTGTTAATCAATTGAATGCAGATGAGAAGAAGTGAAAAAAAAAACAAGTTGGGGAATTTAGTGGAAATCTGCCCATTTGTGACAAGCATGGTAACAAACATTCATTGTTACACCTCTGTAATTACAGACCACAATTACTACCAGTTACATATTGTTATTATATTGTAACTATAATACTTGTTACAGTGTAATTACATGTGGAATTACACTGTAGTAAGGACCCCTTAAAAGGAAGTGTTAACAGAAAACTTTGAAAAGATTTGACTGCTAAGTGGTAGTCCCTGTTTTCCTGCATTCTTGTTTTCTATAAGGAGTGTGGTGGTTTGTTGGGGAGAAGAACATCAAGACAATATTTGCGAACTAGCTAGCTAACATTAGCTAACTGGGCTAATTTTAGCGAGCTAACATTATCTCTCTGGCTAATCCTCCATGGACATGGTAAGTTTAAATTTTGACCTGTTGTAGCCATTGGTTATAGCAAGCCAGCTAACGTTTTGACATTTTGATATCTGTTTAGTGAATGACAGTAAATGTGTGTATGAGAGAGAGAGAGAGGAGAGAAGACAGAAAGAGAGAGAGAGGAGAGAAGACAAAGAAAGAGAGAGAGAGAGAGAGAGAGGAGAGAAGACAAAGAGAGAGAGAGAGAGAGAGAGAGAGAGAGAGAGAGAGAGAGAAAGGAGAGGGGAGAGAGAGTGTGTGTGTGTGTGTGTGTGTGTGTGTGTGTGTGTGTGTGTGTGTGTGTGTGTGTGTGTGTGTGTGTGTGTGTGTGTGTGTGTGTGTGTGTGTGTGTGTGTGTGACAGCCAAAGAACCAGTCTCAGTGTGCAAAACTTGGTTGAAAAGACATCAATACGATATACTTTTGTATATATATATATATATTACATATACATATATATATATATATATATACAGTTCATGAATTAGAATAGCTTACAATGTCTCACACACACACACACACACACACACACACACACACACACACACACACACACACACACACACTTGGGACTCATGCAAAATCAAAGGCTTTGGGGGGCAGTTGGATGTTAAACAGTTGGCTATAGAGATTTCAATCAAAATACTTTAAAACCCCTGTAGGTCTAAGCCCTTAGATAACAATAACTACTAAGCTAACATATGGAATTGTTTAAATATGGTCATTAAATGTATGATTTACAATTTTAGTCCCCCTATGGGTATAAAAAAAAATATATACTTTTTTTGAGGGTGGGGGGGGACTCATTTGGCCTTTACGGCTATAGCCCATAAAAATACATTGAATAACACACCCAGAAAAGGCAAAACAGACAAGTCCAAAAAAATAATCATAAGGGACAAGATTTTGAAGTGTCTGTCCCTTATCTGAGAGATATAAGAAAACTCAGGGGGGAAATACCCATGTTTTGTCATGTTATTTTTGGCTCATTTCACCCCCTATTCACTTTTTGCAATTTGTACATCCGGGTCCTGGGTTACATTCAGATGACTCCCCTGATGCTTGTTTGCCGTGTAGAGCAGATCGACGAACACCGTCATGTTCGTATCCCCTTTTGTTATGGGTGACATATTAGTCTGTAGCTCCCATGGTTTGATCTGGACAGTCGATTGTGAAAAGACCTCTTCTTAAAATCAGGATTTCTGCTACAAAGCGTTCAGACGACTGCCATAAATCGTATGGAAGTCATAGAGCCAAACAACCGACTGTCGCGCTCGTGAGTCTCCCCTTTCGATATTGGTGAAATATTCGTTTGTAGCTCACACTGTTTTACAGACGATTTCTTGTCCGGATCCTCTTATGTGTAGAAAAAGGCTGATAGAGGGGATCGAACGGCAGCCAGTACACTAAAGGGTTAATCTCATAGCATAAACGCACAGGGAGCAATTCAACATTCAAAATGACAGTCGACTTTAGGTGGATTTATTAAGTCTATGATCTCACCAAATGGACAATAAAGATTCTACATCTTCTATCCTAACACCTGATTCCCAGACCAAACCTTGTAATCAAACATAACACAATAATCCGGATTTGACAGTTCTTTGTAAATTAAAAGGACCTTTTGAATTACAGGTTTGGCATTAAGAGCGTTTGATCTAGTTTTAGTGCCTTCTTTTACCGTACATGATGCTGGAGGTCGGGGCCAATAAAACCTTTTGGAAAGGATTTATGAATAAAAGCAAAGCAGGCTGTCCATGATGGCTGTCCACGCCCTGTATTAAAGCAAACCTGATTGTGTACAGTGTCTTTTCATCTGGAACAGCAGAGGCCTAATGTGGTTGTTAGTCTGGTTTTGAGCCCGCAGGCCAATACGAGACAACCTTCGTGGTAATACATCTATTTGACAGGTCGGAAATGCCAGTAGTCCACCGCGATAGGTGCATACCTGTGTAACCGCAGATAGGGTTTCCTGCATGACCCACTTAAAAGCGGCCCATCCTCTGTGCTGCGGTCTCTCTCCATCTCCGACCGCTAAAGAGCAATGAGGAACCCACAATCGTCCACCCTGCTCTCATTTCTCGGTGAGTTAATGGCATCAGTTTAATTTTTAAAAGTTACATTTAGTCTCAGATAAATGGACAAGTATAAAGCAACTGTGTAAAAGTACAATGTTATTTGGAGAGGCGCAAACATTACGCGCGTCAGAAAACAAATCGCTTCAGCCTATGTGATTACATGTTCACTGGCTACACACTTTATTTGTAATGACTTGTTTTTAGAAAAGGATAGATATAGAGAAATATTCACAGCGTCAATTGACATCGTCCAATTTTTTTTTAAGGTGTGAAAAGTTTAAATAGCCTAATCCTGTAAGAATGCAGTGATGTACGCCATAGGGGACATCACGTCTCGGAGCATGGTGTACTGTAGACGTGATTGTGCTTCCTCATACCGAGGGCTTCTCTTGAGACATTTCTGTCTCAAATGGAAATCTGGGGAGGGACTGGCTGCATAAATTCTACATACAGGAAGGGTTGTGCATCCACACTATTCCGTTTTACCCAATGTGACTTCTGATGACTTTTTCTACCTGACATTATATACATTTGAATAAATGTAATTTAATTTTCTTGTCAGATAGCCAGTTGGCAACCCATCCGTAATGGGATTAATTTACACATAAACAAACATTGCAATAATTCAGTGATTTTATTTATTTTTATTTCTTCCTGTGTTCTCTGCTCATAACAAACCTACCCACGGGGCTCCTACGTCAAATCAATGTCTATTCCACTTTGGTTCAACCATTGTGTGACAAGTGGGTATTATCATAATGCCTCTTTATTGGCCTCATCAACCCAGCTGTTTGAAAAAATAAAAAAATATGTTGGCTGCCATGGTTACAGGAACAGTAGAGGAATATTTACCTGTCTATTGTTTAAGCTACTATGGTACTGTATTTTGTTACCTGGTTACAATACTTTTTGGCTGTCTGATGAAGACATATTCTATTCTTGTTGCAGGCTGATGTTGATAGTCATGAATTTAGCCCTGGAGGCAGAACTGAGCATTTTCCACGAGATGGGCCAGCTGCAAAGTCAAAATTGTCTACAGTACCTGTCAAAAGTTTGGACACACCTACTCATTCAAGGGTCTTTCTTTGTCTTTTACTAATTTTCTACATTGTAGAATAATAGTGAAGACATCAAAACTATGGAATCATGTAGTAAACGGTTAAACAAATCAAAATATATTTTAGATTCTTCAAAGTAGCCACCCTTTGCCTTGACGATAACTTTGCATTCTCTCAACCAGCTTAACCTGGAATGCAGCCAGTCCATCTTGAAGGAGTTCCCACATATGCTGAGCACTTGTTGGCTGCTTTTCCTTCACTCTGAGGTCCAACTCATCCCAAACCATCTCAATTGGGTTGAGGTCAGGTAATTGTGGAGGCCAGGTCATCTAATGCAGCACTCCATCCCTCTCCCTCTTGGTCAAATAGCCCTTACACAGCCTGGAGGTGTGTTGGGTCATTGTCCTGTTGAAAAACCAATGACAGTCCCACTAAGCGCAAACCAGATGGGATGGCGTATCACTGCAGAATGCTGTGGTAGCCATGCTGGTTAAGTGTGCCTTGACTTCTAAATAAATCACTTACAGTGTCACCAGCAAAGCACCATCACACCTCCTCCTCCATGGTGGGAACCCCACATGCAGAGATCATCCGTTCACCTACTCTGCGTCTCACAAAGACACAGCGGTTGGAACCAAAAATCTAAATTTTGGACTCTTCAGAACAAAGGACAGATTTTCCCGGTCTAATGTCAATTGCTCGTGTTTCTTGGCCCAAGCAAGTCTCTTCTTCATATCAATCTCCTTTAGTAGTGGTTTCTTTGCAGCAATTCTACCATGAAGGCCTGATTCACACAGTCTCCTCTGAACAGTTGATGTTGCTCTGTGTCTGATAATTGAACTCTGAAGCATTTATTTTGGCTGCAATTTCTGAGGCTGGTAACTCTAATGAACTTATCCTCTGCAGCAGAGGTAACTCTGGGTCTTCATTTCCTGTGGCGGTCCTCATGAGAGCCAGTTTCATCAGAGCGCTTGATGGTTGTGACTGCACTTGAAGAAACTTTCAAAGTTCTTGAAATGTTCTGTATTGACAGGCCTTCATGTTTTAAAGTAATGATGGACTGTCGTTTCTCTTTTGCTTATTTGAGTTGTTCTTGCCATAATATGGACTTGGCCTTTTACCAAATAGGGCTATACCATACCTTGTCACAACACAACTGATTGGCTCAAACACATTAAGATGGAAAGATATTCCACAAATTAACTTTTTAACTAGGCACACCTGTTAATTGAAATGCATTACAGGTGACTACATCATGAAGCTGGTTGAGAGAATGCCAAGTGTGCAAAGCTGTCAAGGCAAAGGATGGCTACTTGGAAGAATCTCAAATATAAAATATATTTTGATTTCTTTTAACACTTTTTTTGTTGTTGTTTGGTTACCACATGTTTCCATGTGTAATTTCAAAGTTTTGATGTCTTCACTATTATTCTAAAATAGTACAAGTAAAGAAACCCTTGTATGAGTAGGTGTGTCCTAACCTTTGACTGGCACTGTATGTCTAGGGCAGGGCTGTCCAACCCTCTTCCTGGAGATCTACCGTCCTGTAGGGGTTCAGTCCAACCCTCTTCCTGGAGATCTACCGTCCTGTAGGTTCAGTCCAACCCTCTTCCTGGGGATCTACCGTCCTGTAGGTTCAGTCCAACCCTCTTCCTGGGGATCTACTGTCCTGTAGGGGTTCAGTCCAACCCTCTTCCTGGGGATCTACTGTCCTGTAGGGGTTCAGTCCAACCCTCTTCCTGGGGATCTACCGTCCTGTAGGGGTTCAGTCCAACCCTCTTCCTGGGGATCTACCGTCCTGTAGGTTCAGTCCAACCCTCTTCCTGGAGATCTACTGTCCTGTAGGGGTTCAGTCCAACCCTCTTCCTGGAGATCTACTGTCCTGTAGGGGTTCAGTCCAACCCTCTTCCTGGAGATCTACCGTCCTGTAGGTTTTCAGTCCAACCCTCTTCCTGGGGATCTACCGTCCTGTAGGTTCAGTCCAACCCTCTTCCTGGAGATCTACTGTCCTGTAGGTTCAGTCCAACCCTCTTCCTGGGGATCTACCGTCCTGTAGGTTTTCAGTCCAACCCTCTTCCTGGAGATCTACCGTCCTGTAGGTTCAGTCCAACCCTCTTCCTGGGGATCTACCGTCCTGTAGGTTTTCAGTCCAACCCTCTTCCTGGAGATCTACCGTCCTGTAGGTTTTCAGTCCAACCCTCTTCCTGGAGATCTACTGTCCTGTAGGTTCAGTCCAACCCTCTTCCTGGAGATCTACTGTCCTGTAGGTTCAGTCCAACCCTCTTCCTGGGGATCTACCGTCCTGTAGGTTTTCAGTCCAACCCTCTTCCTGGAGATCTACTGTCCTGTAGGTTCAGTCCAACCCTCTTCCTGGAGATCTACCGTCCTGTAGGTTTTCAGTCCAACCCTCTTCCTGGAGATCTACCGTCCTGTAGGTTCAGTCCAACCCTCTTCTTGGGGGATCAGCAGCTAATTAGTAAATTCAGGTGTGTTAAATTAGGGTTGGACTGAACCCACAGGACAGTAGATCTCCAGGAAGAGGGTTGAACAGCCCTGATCTAGGGTGTCTACCCACACTGCCCTGAGTGGGTGAAAAATGTACTTTGCTGTTGAAATTTCACTTCATGTTATAAAATACATTTTACTGAGACAAATATGATTTTTCATGTTCTGAATCGTTCAGTCTCTAACATCTCAACATCTACACCCAGATAGTCTGATTTCGTAACCTAATACATCCCATAATAAGCACTGAGCTCTGTAATACACTGAACAAAAATATATAGTCAACATGCAACAATTTCTAAGATTTTACTGTTTCAGTGCATATAAGGAAATCAGTGAATTGAAATAGATTCATTAGGCCCTAATCTATGGATTTCACATGACTGGGAATACAGATATGCATCTGTTGGTCACAGATACATTCTAAAAAGCAGCGCGACACATTCCTTTTGATCAGGCTGTTGATTATGGGATGTTGTCCCACTCCTCTTCAATGGCTGTGCGAAGTTGCTGGATATTGGCGCGAACTGAAAAACGCTGTCTCTCTAGAGCCATGATATCTGGTGAGTATGCAGGCCATGGAAGAACTGGTACATCTTCAGCTTCCAGCAATTGTGTCCAGATCCTTGTGACATTGGGGCCGTGTATTATCATGCTGAAACATGAGGTGACGGATGACTGGCACGACAATGGACCTCAGGATCATGGTATCTCTGAAGTAAAATTGCTAAAATGCAACTGTTCGTTTTGTCTAACTCATGCCTGCTCCATACCATAACCCCACCACCATGGGGCACTCTGTTCACAACGTTGACATCGATAAACCGTTCGCCCACACGACGCCGTACACACAGTCTGCGGTTGTGAGGCCGGTTGGACGTATTGCCAAATTCTCTAAAATGAGGTTGGAGACGGCTTATGGTAGAGAAATGAACATTCAATTCTCTGGCAACATCTCCGCTGTACATTTCTGCAGTCAATTGCACGCTTCCTCAAAACTTGAGACATCTGTGGCATTGTGACAAAACTACACATTTTAGTGGCCTTTTATTGTCCCTAGCACAAGGTTCACCTGTGTAATGATCATGCAGTTTAATCGGCTTCTTGATTTATACCACACCTGTTAGGTGGGTGGATGCTTACTAACAGGGATGTAAACAAATTTGTCCACACAATTTGATAGAAATACACTTTGTGCATACAGAACATTTCTGGGATCTTTTATTTCAGCACATGAAACCAACACTTTACATGTTGTGTTAATACCGTTTGTCACTTATGCCTGGAAACAGCCCTACACACATACAACAAGGATGTAAACAAATCTGTGCACTTTATTATTATTTTTTTTTTAAGAAATAAGCTTTTTGTGAGTATGGAACATTTCTGGGATCTTTTATTTCAGCTCATGAAAGATGAAACCAACACTTTACATGTTGCTTTTTTTTCAGTGTAATTGAACTACGTGTCATGTCTTAAATCTATTGTTTTATGTCCTCCTTGATTTGAGAAGAAAGATGACATGTTCAACGGATTCTGATTTGTAATCATTTTTATTACAGGAGTGTTTAAATACACAATTAACATGTCTTAAATGATCCGTTTCCAATCAAGTGCGTTTTTGATTGGATGCCCTTCCATATCGTTAAAAATGAATGAAATCAGAAATGTAGGGTTAGGCATTCGGGTTGGCAATGTGGTTAAGGTTAGATTTAAAATCTGATATTGTGACTTTGTGGCAGTGCCAGCTAGTGACCAATCTACAGAGATACCTTCAGTACATGAGTCATCCCAATGAATGCCAACCTGCATATTTGGTGCCTTGGGGATGGAGACGTTAACCTTGCATCATTAAGTCATGTCTCGGGAATGTGGCGTTGCCAGACAGAGCCGCGTCGGGGTAGCCGCTGTACCAGTCTGTTTACATCATGCTAAACGTGACAATTTCATCAGGAGTTGAGGAGCAAGAGGGCAGAAATAGACTGGCATCCATCTTAACACGGAGGCCTTTTTTGACAACCCAATACCCCGTCTGCTTGGCATGGAGCTTGGCATGGAGCTTGGCATGGAGCTTGGCATACTGACCACTGCCAGTCTGTGCCAGGCACCTTCACAAAATCAACTCCTCTCCTCCGTCATGTGGATAGAATGGCATGGAGCTTGCCATGGAGCTTGCCATGGAGCTTGCCATGGAGCTTGGCTGGTCTTTAACGGTCTTTGCCAGGCCATCATTGTAAACAGTAAGTTATTTAATTGGCCTGCCTGGTAAAATAAAACATTCAACTCAATCCCGTTAAGAGTTTCAGGATGACATTTTGAGTAGAGATCAGACCACTGCCATGGCCCGTGGGGTGATGTGGAGGATGGAGGGGACAACTGCCATGGCCCGTGGGGTGATGCGAAGGATGGAGGGGACAACTGCCATGGCCCGTGGGGTGATGTGGAGAGTACAACTGCCATGGCCCGTGGGGTGATGTGGAGAGTACAACTGCCATGGCCTGTGGGGTGATGCGAAGGATGGAGGGGACAACTGCCATGGCCCGTGGGGTGATGCGAAGGATGGAGGGGACAACTGCCATGGCCCGTGGGGTGATGTGAAGGATGGAGGGGACAACTGCCATGGCCCGTGGGGTGATGCGAAGGATGGAGGGGACAACTGCCATGGCCCGTGGGGTGATGTGGAGGATGGAGGGGACAACTGCCATGGCCCGTGGGGTGATGTGGAGGATGGAGGGGACAACTGCCATGGCCCGTGGGGTGATGTGGAGGGTACAACCTCTTTGCTGAAAGGGTATTTTGCTTGTTCTCTCTCTCTGACACACAGGTCTGTTATTAGTCTGGCCTGATGTACATTCTACAGATGTCCTCTCCTCCACACAGCCAGCCCCAACCAGCCCCCCCTGCTCCCACTGTGAGGCAGGAACAAGAGCAGGTAGACCCTCTTCCTGGACTGGTACTACTGACCTGACATAGTATATAGTTTAAAAAATATCTAAATATTTGGTTGGTTATTGGTGTTTTGATTCAGACCAGGAGCAGTCCCGTCCTCACATGGAGAAGGTGATGATCCGCAAATGTGACTCCAATCTGGAGAGCTACTGTCTCAACGGCGAATGTCTCTTACTGCTGGATCTCAACGAACACCACTGCAAGTAAGAGAGAACAAATATTATATGATTTATTGTCACATACATATAAAGGTGTAGTTTACCTGGTGTGTGTGTGTGTGATGGAGCTCTGTAATGTGTGGTGCTCAGTAATGGGATGGAGTGTGTGTGCGCGTGTGACTCATGTCCCTCTCTCTCCAGGTGTGAGAGGGGTTGCGTGACTCATGTCCCTCTCTCTCCAGGTGTGAGAGGGGTTACTACGGGCCCAGGTGTGCTCACCTGGAGATGGTGTTTCAGCCAATGAAAGAAGAGCATGTCATCCTGATGGTGGTATGTGGGGGCCTTCTGTCTATAGGCATCGCTGGCGCCTTCTACTTCTTCTGCCGATGGTGAGAGACAGGGGGGGAGAGAGAGCATGTGTCAGAGGAAGCTAGTGGGAGGAGCTACTGGATGGTCATTGTCATGGCTGAGATGGAACGTTATCAAACATATGGAACATGTTTGATTCCGTTCCAATGATTCCGTTCCAATGATTCCGTTCCAATGATTCCGTTCCAGCCATTCCAATGAGCCCATCCTCCTATAGCTCCTCCCACCAGTCCTGTGTTTGTGTCTGTTTGTATCTGTGTGTCATTGGCTGCTCCTACTGTTCCAGGTACAAGAGAAATAGATGTCCAACCCAACAGAAACAGCAGACGTACCAGGAGGTGCAGATGGTGTGACGTGTGTATGTTTGACAGTAGCCATAAGGTCAATCATTATGTTACATAATATACTGTAGTTCTGTTACTTACCAGGGTTACATTCATTCGGGCACGCAACGAAAAACTTTTATTTTTAAATAGTTTTGTAACGGATCATGTTTCACTCAGTTTTCTTCCATGCTGCCTACTGAACACGACTCCAGCATTTCTACGGTGTGTGTGTGTCTCAAACTGAAAATGTATTTTTGCCAGGAGTACGTTTTGCATGGCTGTAAAGACTATTTCTGTCTCCTTCATGTTGGAATGGCTGACTATCCTGTTTGGTATCATGTCTGTTACAGTTATTGAACTTCATATGCAGTATTTTAAATTATACAAATATTTGTTTTGTTTTTTTTATTTATGAAACTTCTAATAAAACTTGTCCTTTTTTCTTTGTAGTTGTGTCTTTAGGCCATCTGAATGTCATCCTTGGTCCTTAGCTCTGAACATACACAAACACACCTACAACGAGGGCTCTAAAGTGTGACCAAATGCCACCAAATATTTAGCTTGTGACGTGAGTTTTTTTGGGGGGAGGAGCAGTGTGTTTATTAAATAGAAATCCATACAAAATATATTTGTTTTTTGGTGCTAGAGAGAATGACAGATGAGTTTTAATATTTAATTTAACCTTTATTTATTTAGGCAAGTCAGTTAAGAACAAATTCTTATTTTAAATGATTGCCTAGGAACAGTGGGTTAACTGCCTTGTTCAGGGGCAGAATGACAGATTTGTACCTTGTCAGCTCGGGGGTTTGAACTTGCAACCTTTCGGTTACTAGTCCAACGCTCTAAACACTAGGCTACCTACCTCCTCTACACTCTAACCACTAGGCTACCTGCCTCCTCTAGCCACTAGGCTACCCTACCTCCTCTACACTCTAACCACTAGGCTACCCTGCCGCCCCTACACTCTAACAACTAGGCTACCCTGCCTCCTCTACACTCTAACCACTAGGCTACCCTGCCGCCCCTACACTCTAACCACTAGGCTACCCTGCCTCCTCTACACTCTAACCACTAGGCTACCCTACCTCCTCTACACTCTAACCACTAGGCTACCCTGCCGCCTCTACACTCTAACCACTAGGCTACCCCTGCCGCCTCTACACTCTAACCACTAGGCTACCCTGCCGCCTCTACACTCTAACCACTAGGCTACCCTGCCGACGGGGCCAGCAAAGATGAGAATACTGGCTGGGCTACAGTCACTAAGAGATAGCTAACATCACAGTTAATCCAGCGTCTAGCAGGCCTACTGCTCATGATTCAACTACTTCAGTTTGTAGTAGGAGTGCTATTTGATGTACCTGGCAGATCCAATTGATGTTGCCAAGATGGTGAAGAAAGTGATGGCAACAGGATCAAAGAGAGAGAGAGAGGTGACTCCCTTGTGCCTCACCTGAATCCAGGAGAGAGAGAGGTGACTCCCTTGTGCCTCACCAGAATCCAGGAGAGAGAGAGAGGTGACTGCCTTGTGCCTCACCAGAATCCAGGAGAGAGAGAGGTGACTGCCTTGTGCCTCACCAGAATCCAGGAGAGAGAGGTGACTCCCTTGTGCCTCACCAGAATCCAGGAGAGAGAGGTGACTGCCTTGTGCCTCACCAGAATCCAGGAGAGAGAGAGGTGACTCCCTTGTGCCTCACCAGAATCCAGGAGAGGGAGGTGACTCCCTTGTGCCTCACCAGAATCCAGGAGAGGGAGGTGACTGCCTTGTGCCTCACCAGAATCCAGGAGAGAGAGAGGTGACTGCCTTGTGCCTCACCAGAATCCAGGAGAGGGAGGTGACTGCCTTGTGCCTCACCAGAATCCAGGAGAGAGAGAGAGAGGTGACTGCAGGGCACCAATCACGGGTGTGATTTCTGGAGTTTCTGTGGAAGTTGGGACTAAGAAGATCAAGATTAAAATTCCTGTAGTAGTTGGAGCTTGACTATTGACGCGTGTGTTCAATGGAAAGAAGATGGAGTATGTCTCTGTTACTGTTTTTAAACGCGTGCTTAACTCCGGTTCGAATCCCCCCCCCGTCTGAAGAGTTAAGCTCTGTTATGAAATCCTCGAAGTCCGATGTGATGAAATCATAACTCAACACTTCAGAGTAAGCAAAATAATTCTCCACATTCCACTACAACAGGAATGTACACAAGAAAAATGGCAGACGAAAAGACCTTGCTTGGGTGAAATATTTATGAGAATATGAGGGTCAGATATGCTCTATATCTGGTCTCCACTACACACAGTCACCACTACTACTTTTCCCCATTATCTTTTGGACTATGCCAGGAGATGCTGATTCTTGCAGGTACCGGGTCACGTTTGGACCTGACCCAAATGTGGAAGCTATGCCGTCCTTTAGGGGCAAAGTGAGCACCTGTTATCTTCTAACAGGCTTGCTATTTGCGTTGTGGATGGAGATGGGGATGGTGGGGGAGGGGAAGGGTTTAAGCCACAAACTCAGGCTCGGAAGGTTGCGTGATGTTTTTGTAGTTTTAAGCCTTAATCCAAAACTTAACCTTTAACCTTTAACAGAATGAATGCATAGACTCACATTTTAGTTACACTTTTTTTTTCAGCTTTTGACTGACAGCTAAGTTTCGGAAACACGTGGCACCACGTAAACGTCAAGGAGTAATTCAGGAACCCCAGTTAAGGCAGGAGTTAGCGTTTTAGCTGGAGATTCGGGTTGATTACTGTACACGCGAAGCACACTTCCTCCTCATTACATTATCCAGAGGTAATGACCTGTACTAAATGGCTCGTTAAACAAACACACCATGTTATTGAGTGAACATTAACTCACATAATCATTAGTTCACACACACACACACACACACACACACACACACACACACACACACACACACACACACACACACACACACACACACACACACACACACACACACACACACACACACACACACACACACACACACACACACACACACACACACACCTCTGGATGGGTAACCTGGATTTCAACACACAGTACTAAAAGTTTTATTTAACAAAAGTAAAAGAATTTGCAGTTGAACAGTTACTATTGTTGAGTTATTTTTTTTAATAATAATATATCCCATTTAGCAGACGCTTTTGTCCAAAGCGACTTACAAGTCGGCTGGGGCCACTACTTTTGCATATGGGTGGCCCCAGCGGGAATCGAACCCACGACGCTTGGCATTGTAAGCGCCATGCTCTACCGACTGAGCCAAACAGGACCCATAATGCTAATGTATGCATATTTTATAATAAATAGTTTGATTTTAAAAAGTAAAAGAATTTGAATTTAGGATAGCCTGAGCATGTGAAAGTTTTGGTGTATCTAGCTTGAACGGTTTGTTACGTTTCCCCCAAAAATAAAATATCAGAAAGTGTTTTGAAAGACAGGGGGGTGAGAGAAAGTGGGATCCAAATGACACCCACCATGAGTGCCTACTAAATTTACCTCAGACAAGGCAAACGAAAACAACAACCCACACTAACATATAATATGTAGGGAAAATAAGTGGAGCAAACCAAACCAATACCTGGGGAGATACAAGACAGACAGTTTGGGTTTATCAACATCTCTCATACCACCTGGAGCACTGGGCCAGCTGCTCTTAAATATCGCCTGGGAAACATCTTCTGACTAACGAGATGACAAGCTGGGATAACACCTTCTGACTAACGAGATGACAAGCTGGGATAACACCTTCTGACTAACGAGATGACAAGCTGGGATAACACCTTCTGACTAACGAGATGACAAGCTGGGATAACAACTTCTGACTAACGAGGGGACAAGCTGGGATAACACACACTGACTAACGAGGGGAGGGTACCAATCAGAGCGCCCGACGTGCTAAGGTCCAATGGAAAAAGCATGTAACAGGTTCAAGAGTTAATGTTACTGAGTTATTTTATGCAAATTTATACAAATGATGTTTAAAAAAAATGATGACAGGGAAGACATTGAGACCTAGGTCTCATTTCCAAATGCATCATGTATAATACAATATAAATAGTAGGAAGACCACTGTTAAACACTGAGGTGGTGTGTCCCAGTAGGAAGACCACTGTTAACACTGAGGTGGTGTGTCCCAGTAGGAAGACCACTGTTAAACACTGAGGTGGTGTGTCCCAGTAGGAAGACCACTGTTAACACTGAGGTGGTGTGTCCCAGTAGGAAGACCACTGAGGTGGTGTGTCCTAGTAGGAAGACCACTGTTAACACTGAGGAGGTGTGTCCTATAGGAAGACCACTGTTAACACTGAGGTGGTGTGTCCTAGTCAGAAGACCACTGTTAACACTGAGGAGGTGTGTCCTAGTAGGAAGACCACTGTTAACACTGAGGTGGTGTGTCCCAGTAGGAAGACCACTGTTAACACTGAGGTGGTGTGTCCTATAGGAAGACCACTGTTAACACTGAGGTGGTGTGTCCTATGGGAAGACCACTGTTAACACTGAGGTGGTGTGTCCTATAGGAAGACCACTGTTAACACTGAGGGGGTGTGTCCTATAGGAAGACCACTGTTAACACTGAGGAGGTGTGTCCTTGTAGGAAGACCACTGAGGTGGTGTGTCCCAGTAGGAAGACCACTGTTAACACTGAGGTGGTGTGTCCCAGTAGGAAGACCACTGAGGGGGTGTGTCCTATAGGAAGACCACTGTTAACACTGAGGTGGTGTGTCCTATAGGAAGACCACTGTTAACACTGAGGTGGTGTGTCCCAGTAGGAAGACCACTGAGGGGGTGTGTCCTATAGGAAGACCACTGTTAACACTGAGGTGGTGTGTCCTATAGGAAGACCACTGTTAACACTGAGGGGGTGTGTCCTATAGGAAGACCACTGTTAACACTGAGGGGGTGTGTCCTATAGGAAGACCACTGTTAACACTGAGGTGGTGTAGTAGGAAGACCACTGTTAACACCAAGGAGGTGTGTCCCAGTAGGAAGACCACTGTTAACACTGAGGTGGTGTGCCCTAGTCAGAAGACCACTGTTAACACTGAGGTGGTGTGTCCCAGTAGGAAGACCACTGTTAACACTGAGGTGGTGTGTCCCAGTAGGAAGACCACTGAGGTGGTGTGTCCTATAGGAAGACCACTGTTAACACTGAGGAGGTGTGTCCTATAGGAAGACCACTGTTAACACTGAGGTGGTGTGCCCCAGTAGGAAGACCACTGTTAACACTGAGGTGGTGTGTCCCAGTAGGAAGACCACTGTTATCACTGAGGTGGTGTGTCCCAGTAGGAAGACCACTGTTAACACTGAGGAGGTGTGTCCTATAGGAAGACCACTGTTATCACTGAGGTGGTGTGTCCCAGTAGGAAGACCACTTAGGTGGTGTGTCCCAGTAGGAAGACCACTGTTAACACTGAGGTGGTGTGTCCCAGTAGGAAGACCACTGTTAACACTGAGGTAGTGTGTCCCAGTAGGAAGACCACTGTTAACACTGAGGTGGTGTGTCCCAGTAGGAAGACCACTGTTAACACTGAGGTGGTGTGTCCTATAGGAAGACCACTGTTAACACTGAGGGGGTGTGTCCCAGTAGGAAGACCACTGAGGTGGTGTGCCCCAGTAGGAAGACCACTGTTAACACTGAGGTGGTGTGTCCCAGTAGGAAACCACTGTTAACACTGAGGTGGTGTGTCCCAGTAGGAAGACCACTGAGGTGGTGTGTCCTATAGGAAGACCACTGAGGTGGTGTGTCCTATAGGAAGACCACTGTTAACACTGAGGAGGTGTGTCCTATAGGAAGACCACTGTTATCACTGAGGTGAAGTGTCCTATAGGAAGACCACTGTTAACACTGAGGAGGTGTGTCCTAGTAGGAAGACCACTGTTAACACTGAGGAGGTGTGTCCCAGTAGGAAGACCACTGTTAACACTGAGGTGGTGTGTCCCAGTAGGAAGACCACTGTTAACACTGAGGTGGTGTGTCCCAGTAGGAAGACCACTGAGGTGGTGTGTCCCAGTAGGAAGACCACTGTTAACACTGAGGTGGTGTGTCCCAGTAGGAAGACCACTGTTATCACTGAGGTGGTGTGTCCTATAGGAAGACCACTGTTAACACTGAGGTGGTGTGTCTCAGTAGGAAGACCACTGTTAACACTGAGGTGGTGTGTCCCAGTAGGAAGACCACTGTTAACACTGAGGTGGTGTCTTAGTAGGAAGACCACTGTTAACACTGAGGTGGTGTGTCCCAGTAGGAAGACCACTGTTAACACTGAGGTGGTGTGTCCTATAGGAAGATCACTGTTAACACTGAGGTGGTGTGTCCCAGTAGGAAGACCACTGTTAACACTGAGGTGGTGTGTCCCAGTAGGAAGACCACTGTTAACACTGAGGTGGTGTGTCCCAGTAGGAAGACCACTGTTAACACTGAGGTGGTGTGTCCCAGTAGGAAGACCACTGTTAACACTGAGGTGGTGTGTCCCAGTAGGAAGACCACTGTTAACACTGAGGGGGTGTGTCCTATAGGAAGACCACTGTTAACACTGAGGTGGTGTGTCCTAGTAGGAAGACCACTGTTAACACTGAGGTGGTGTGTCCTAGTAGGAAGACCACTGTTAACACTGAGGTGGTGTGTCCCAGTAGGAAGACCACTGAGGTGGTGTGTCCTAGTAGGAAGACCACTGTTAACACTGAGGTGGTGTGTCCTAGTAGGAAGACTACTGTTAACACTGAGGTGGTGTGTCCTATAGGAAGACCACTGTTAACACTGAGGTGGTGTGTCCCAGTAGGAAGACCACTGTTAACACTGAGGTGGTGTCTTAGTAGGAAGACCACTGTTAACACTGAGGTGGTGTGTTCTATAGGAAGACCACTGTTAACACTGAGGAGGTGTGTCCTATAGGAAGACCACTGTTAACACTGAGGTGGTGTGTCCTATAGGAAGACCACTGTTAACACTGAGGTGGTGTGTCCCAGTAGGAAGACCACTGTTAACACTGAGGTGGTGTGTCCTAGTAGGAAGACCACTGTTAACACTGAGGTGGTGTGTCCCAGTAGGAAGACCACTGTTAACACTGAGGTGGTGTGTCCTAGCAGGAAGACCACTGTTAACACTGAGGAGGTGTGTCCTATAGGAAGACCACTGTTATCACTGAGGTGGTGTGTCCCAGTAGGAAGACCACTGAGGTGGTGTGTCCCAGTAGGAAGACCACTGAGGTGGTGTGTCCTAGCAGGAAGACCACTGTTAACACTGAGGTGGTGTGTCCTATAGGAATACCACTGTTATCACTGAGGTGGTGTGTCCCAGTAGGAAGACCACTGTTAACACTGAGGTGGTGTGTCCCAGTAGGAAGACCACTGTTAACACTGAGGTGGTGTGTCCCAGTAGGAAGACCACTGTTAACACTGAGGTGGTGTGTCCTATAGGAAGACCACTGTTAACACTGAGGAGGTGTGTCCCAGTAGGAAGACCACTGAGGTGGTGTGCCCCAGTAGGAAGACCACTGTTAACACTGAGGTGGTGTGTCCTAGTAGGAAGACCACTGTTAACACTGAGGTGGTGTGTCCCAGTAGGAAGACCACTGTTAACACTGAGGGGGTGTGTCCCAGTAGGAAGACCACTGAGGTGGTGTGCCCCAGTAGGAAGACCACTGTTAACACTGAGGTGGTGTGTCCCAGTAGGAAGACCACTGTTAACACTGAGGTGGTGTGTCCTATAGGAAGACCACTGTTAACACTGAGGTGGTGTGTCCTAGTAGGAAGACCACTGAGGTGGTGTGTCCCAGTAGGAAGACCACTGGTAACACTGAGGTGGTGTGTCCTATAGGAAGACCACTGTTAACACTGAGGTGGTGTGTCCCAGTAGGAAGACCACTTAGGTGGTGTGTCCTATAGGAAGACCACTGTTAACACTGAGGTGGTGTGTCCCAGTAGGAAGACCACTGTTAACACTGAGGGGGTGTGTCCTATAGGAAGACCACTGTTAACACTGAGGTGGTGTGTCCCAGTAGGAAGACCACTGTTAACACTGAGGTGGTGTGTCCTATAGGAAGACCACTGTTAACACTGAGGTGGTGTGTCCCAGTAGGAAGACCACTGAGGTGGTGTGCCCCAGTAGGAAGACCACTGTTAACACTGAGGTGGTGTGTCCCAGTAGGAAACCACTGTTAACACTGAGGTGGTGTGTCCTATAGGAAGACCACTGTTAACACTGAGGAGGTGTGTCCCAGTAGGAAGACCACTGTTAACACTGAGGTGGTGTGTCCCAGTAGGAAGACCACTGAGGTGGTGTGTCCTATAGGAAGACCACTGAGGTGGTGTGTCCTATAGGAAGACCACTGTTAACACTGAGGAGGTGTGTCCTATAGGAAGACCACTGTTATCACTGAGGTGAAGTGTCCTATAGGAAGACCACTGTTAACACTGAGGAGGTGTGTCCTAGTAGGAAGACCACTGTTAACACTGAGGAGGTGTGTCCCAGTAGGAAGACCACTGTTAACACTGAGGTGGTGTGTCCCAGTAGGAAGACCACTGTTAACACTGAGGTGGTGTGTCCCAGTAGGAAGACCACTGAGGTGGTGTGTCCCAGTAGGAAGACCACTGTTAACACTGAGGTGGTGTGTCCCAGTAGGAAGACCACTGTTATCACTGAGGTGGTGTGTCCTATAGGAAGACCACTGTTAACACTGAGGTGGTGTGTCCCAGTAGGAAGACCACTGTTAACACTGAGGTGGTGTGTCCCAGTAGGAAGACCACTGTTAACACTGAGGTGGTGTCTTAGTAGGAAGACCACTGTTAACACTGAGGTGGTGTGTCCCAGTAGGAAGACCACTGTTAACACTGAGGTGGTGTGTCCTATAGGAAGATCACTGTTAACACTGAGGTGGTGTGTCCCAGTAGGAAGACCACTGTTAACACTGAGGTGGTGTGTCCCAGTAGGAAGACCACTGTTAACACTGAGGTGGTGTGTCCCAGTAGGAAGACCACTGTTAACACTGAGGTGGTGTGTCCCAGTAGGAAGACCACTGTTAACACTGAGGTGGTGTGTCCCAGTAGGAAGACCACTGTTAACACTGAGGGGTGTGTCCTATAGGAAGACCACTGTTAACACTGAGGTGGTGTGTCCTAGTAGGAAGACCACTGTTAACACTGAGGTGGTGTGTCCTAGTAGGAAGACCACTGTTAACACTGAGGTGGTGTGTCCCAGTAGGAAGACCACTGAGGTGGTGTGTCCTAGTAGGAAGACCACTGTTAACACTGAGGTGGTGTGTCCTAGTAGGAAGACTACTGTTAACACTGAGGTGGTGTGTCCTATAGGAAGACCACTGTTAACACTGAGGGGGTGTGTCCCAGTAGGAAGACCACTGAGGTGGTGTGTCCCAGTAGGAAGACCACTGTTAACACTGAGGTGGTGTCTTAGTAGGAAGACCACTGTTAACACTGAGGTGGTGTGTTCTATAGGAAGACCACTGTTAACACTGAGGAGGTGTGTCCTATAGGAAGACCACTGTTAACACTGAGGTGGTGTGTCCCAGTAGGAAGACCACTGTTAACACTGAGGTGGTGTGTCCTAGTAGGAAGACCACTGTTAACACTGAGGTGGTGTGTCCCAGTAGGAAGACCACTGTTAACACTGAGGTGGTGTGTCCTAGCAGGAAGACCACTGTTAACACTGAGGAGGTGTGTCCTATAGGAAGACCACTGTTATCACTGAGGTGGTGTGTCCCAGTAGGAAGACCACTGAGGTGGTGTGTCCCAGTAGGAAGACCACTGAGGTGGTGTGTCCTAGCAGGAAGACCACTGTTAACACTGAGGTGGTGTGTCCTATAGGAATACCACTGTTATCACTGAGGTGGTGTGTCCCAGTAGGAAGACCACTGTTAACACTGAGGTGGTGTGTCCCAGTAGGAAGACCACTGTTAACACTGAGGTGGTGTGTCCCAGTAGGAAGACCACTGTTAACACTGAGGTGGTGTGTCCAATAGGAAGACCACTGTTAACACTGAGGAGGTGTGTCCCAGTAGGAAGACCACTGAGGTGGTGTGCCCCAGTAGGAAGACCACTGTTAACACTGAGGTGGTGTGTCCTAGTAGGAAGACCACTGTTAACACTGAGGTGGTGTGTCCCAGTAGGAAGACCACTGTTAACACTGAGGGGGTGTGTCCCAGTAGGAAGACCACTGAGGTGGTGTGCCCCAGTAGGAAGACCACTGTTAACACTGAGGTGGTGTGTCCCAGTAGGAAGACCACTGTTAACACTGAGGTGGTGTGTCCTATAGGAAGACCACTGTTAACACTGAGGTGGTGTGTCCTAGTAGGAAGACCACTGAGGTGGTGTGTCCCAGTAGGAAGACCACTGGTAACACTGAGGTGGTGTGTCCTATAGGAAGACCACTGTTAACACTGAGGTGGTGTGTCCCAGTAGGAAGACCACTGTTAACACTGAGGGGGTGTGTCCTATAGGAAGACCACTGTTAACACTGAGGTGGTGTGTCCCAGTAGGAAGACCACTGTTAACACTGAGGGGGTGTGTCCTATAGGAAGACCACTGTTAACACTGAGGTGGTGTGTCCCAGTAGGAATACCACTGTTAACACTGAGGAGGTGTGTCCCAGTAGGAAGACCACTGTTAACACTGAGGTGGTGTGTCCCAGTAGGAAGACCACTGTTAACACTGAGGTGGTGTGTCCCAGTAGGAAGACCACTGTTAACACTGAGGGGGTGTGTCCTATAGGAAGACCACTGTTAACACTGAGGTGGTGTGTCCTAGTAGGAAGACCACTGTTAACACTGAGGTGGTGTGTCCTAGTAGGAAGACCACTGTTAACACTGAGGTGGTGTGTCCCAGTAGGAAGACCACTGAGGTGGTGTGTCCTAGTAGGAAGACCACTGTTAACACTGAGGTGGTGTGTCCTAGTAGGAAGACCACTGTTAACACTGAGGTGGTGTGTCCTATAGGAAGACCACTGTTAACACTGAGGGGGTGTGTCCCAGTAGGAAGACCACTGAGGTGGTGTGTCCCAGTAGGAAGACCACTGTTAACACTGAGGTGGTGTCTTAGTAGGAAGACCACTGTTAACACTGAGGTGGTGTGTCCCAGTAGGAAGACCACTGTTAACACTGAGGTGGTGTGTCCCAGTAGGAAGACCACTGTTAACACTGAGGTGTGTCCGAGTAGGAAGACCACTGTTAACACTGAGGTGGTGTGTCCTATAGGAAGACCACTGTTAACACTGAGGTGGTGTGTCCGAGTAGGAAGACCACTATTAACACTGAGGTGGTGTGTCCCAGTAGGAAGACCACTGTTAACACTGAGGTGGTGTGTCCTATAGGAAGACCACTGTTAACACTGAGGTGGTGTGTCCTATAGGAAGACCACTGTTAACACTGAGGTGGTGTGTCCTATAGGAAGACCACTGTTAACACTGAGGTGGTGTGTCCTAGTAGGAAGACCACTGTTAACACTGAGGTGGTGTGTCCTAGTAGGAAGACCACTGTTAACACTGAGGTGGTGTGTCCTATAGGAAGACCACTGTTAACACTGAGGGGGTGTGTCCCAGTAGGAAGACCACTGAGGTGGTGTGTCCCAGTAGGAAGACCACTGTTAACACTGAGGTGGTGTGTCCTATAGGAAGACCACTGTTAACACTGAGGTGGTGTGTCCGAGTAGGAAGACCACTATTAACACTGAGGTGGTGTGTCCCAGTAGGAAGACCACTGTTAACACTGAGGTGGTGTGTCCTATAGGAAGACCACTGTTAACACTGAGGTGGTGTGTCCTATAGGAAGACCACTGTTAACACTGAGGTGGTGTGTCCTATAGGAAGACCACTGTTAACACTGAGGTGGTGTGTCCTAGTAGGAAGACCACTGTTAACACTGAGGTGGTGTGTCCTAGTAGGAAGACCACTATTAACACTGAGGTGGTGTGTCCCAGTAGGAAGACCACTGTTAACACTGAGGTGGTGTGTCCCAGTAGGAAGACCACTGAGGGGGTGTGTCCTATAGGAAGACCACTGTTAACACTGAGGAGGTGTGTCCCAGTAGGAAGACCACTGAGGGGGTGTGTGCTATAGGAAGACCACTGTTAACACTGAGGTGGTGTGTCCTAGTAGGAAGACCACTGTTAACACTGAGGTGGTGTGTCCCAGCAGGAAGACCACTATTAACACTGAGGTGGTGTGTCCCAGTAGGAAGACCACTGTTAACACTGAGGTGGTGTGTCCCAGTAGGAAGACCACTTTGTGCAGGTCATCCGGCACTATCAGCTCCAATATAAATAACATGAGCAAGTCTACTTCTGATAAGCTTATCATATCTATATATAATATCTCTGAAACTCACTGAGATAACAACTTTGATTATACAGTGGTAGCATTACATGGCTATAACATCTACCGAAAAGACAGAAATGCCAACGGGGGAGGTGTTGCTGTTTATATTCAGAACCACATTCCTGTAAAGATGAGAGAGGATCTCGTGTTAAATACTGTTGAAGTAATATGGCTACAGGTTCATCTGCCTCACCTAAAGCCCATTCTGGTGGGAAGCTGCTATAGACCATCAAGTGCTAACAGTCAGTATCTGGTAATGTATGAAATGCTTGAACATGTATGTGATATCAACAGAGAGGTATATTTTCTGGGTGATTTAAATATTGACTGGCTCTCAACAAGCTGCCCACTCAAGAAAAACGCTTCAAACTGTAACCAGTGCCTGCAATCTGGTTCAGGTTACCAGTCAACCAACCAGGGTTGTTACAAACAGTACAATAATGACATCATCAACATGTATTGATCACATCTTTACTAATGCTGCAGAAATGTGCTTTAAAGCAGTATCCAGACTCATAGGATGTAGTGATCACAATATATTAGCCATATCTAGTAATGGCTACTATATTAGTATCTACCTCCAGTAACTAGTATCTACCTCCAGTAACTAGTATCTACTTCCAGTAACTAGTATCTATCTCCAGTAACTAGTATCCACCTCCAGTAACTAGTATCTACCTCCAGTAACTAGTATCGACCCCCAGTAACTAGTATAGACCTCCAGTAGCTAGTATCTACCTCAAGTATCTAGTATCTACCTCCAGTAACTAGTATCGACCTCCAGTAACTAGTATCTACCTCAGTAACTAGTATCCACCTCCAGTAACTAGTATCCACCTCCAGTAACTAGTATCGACATCCAGTAACTATTATCTACATCCAGTAACTAGTATCTACCTCCAGTAACTAGTATCTACCCCCAGTAACTAGTATCGACCTCCAGTAACTAGTATCTACCTCAGTAACTAGTATCCACCTCCAGTAACTAGTATCCACCTCCAGTAACTAGTATCGACATCCAGTAACTATTATCTACATCCAGTAACTAGTATCTACCTCCAGTAACTAGTATCTACCCCCAGTAACTAGTATCGACCTCCAGTAACTAGTATCGACCTCCAGTAACTAGTATCTACCTTCAGTAACTAGTATCTACCTCCAGTAACTAGTATATACCTCCAGTACTGTGATAATGATTGGATCTCTACAGTAGCAAGTATCTACTTCCAGTACTGTGATAATGATTGGATCTCTACAGTAACTAGTATAAACCCCCAGTGACTAGTATCTACCTCCAGTAACTAGTATCCACCTCCAGTAACTAGTATCTACCTCCAGTACCGTTATAATGATTATAGTATCTATTATAGTATCTATAGTATTATAGTATCTACCTCCAGTAACTAGTATCGACCTCCAGTAACTAGTATCGACCTCCAGTAACTAGTATCGACCACCAGTAACTAGTATCTACCTCCAGTAACTAGTATCTACCTCCAGTAACTATTATCGACCTCCAGTACTGTGATAATGATTGGATCTCTACAGTAGCAAGTATCTACCTCCAGTATTGTGATAATGATTGGATCTCTACAGTAGCTAGTATATACCCCCAGTAACTAGTATCTACCTCCAGTAACTAGTAACTACCTCCAGTAACTAGTATTTACCTCCAGTAACTAGTATACACCTCCAGTAACTAGTATTGACATCCAGTAACTAGAATCTAACTCCAGTAACTAGTATCTACCTCCAGTAACTAGTATCTACCTCCAGTACCGTTATAATGATTGGGTCTCAACATTAACTATTATCTACCTCCAGTAACTAGTATCGACCTCCAGTAACTAGTATCTACCTCAGTAACTAGTATCCACCTCCAGTAACTAGTATCCACCTCCAGTAACTAGTATCGACATCCAGTAACTAGTATCCACCTCCAGTAACTAGTATCGACATCCAGTAACTAGTATCTACCTACTGTAACTAGTATTTTTTTTTTCACCTTTATTTAACCAGGTAGGCTAGTTGAGAACAAGTTCTCATTTACAACTGCGACCTGGCCAAGATAAAGCATAGCAGTGTGAACAGACAACACAGAGTTACACATGGAGTAAACAATTAACAAGTCAATAACACAGTAGGAAAAAAAAGGGGAGTCTATATACAATGTGTGCAAAAGGCATGAGGAGGTAGGCGAATAATTACAATATTGCAGATTAACACTGGATTGATAAATAATCATGTACAGGTAGAGATATTGGTGTGCAAAAGAGCAGAAAAGTAAATAAATAAAAACTGTGGGGATGAGGTAGGTGAAAATGGGTGGGCTATTTACCAATAGATTATGTACAGCTGCAGCGATCGGTTAGCTGCTCAGATAGCTGATGTTTGAAGTTGGTGAGGGAGATAAAGGTCTCCAACTTCAGCGATTTTTGCAATTCGTTCCAGTCATAGGCAGCAGAGTACTGGAACGAAAGGCGGCCGAATGAGGTGTTGGCTTTAGGGATGATCAGTGAGATACACCTGCTGGAGCGCGTGCTACGGATGGGTGTTGCCATCGTGACCAGTGAACTGAGATAAGGCGGAGCTTTACCTAGCATGGCCTTGTAGACGACCTGGAGCCAGTGGGTCTTGCGACGAATATGTAGCGAGGGCCAGCCGACTAGAGCATACAAGTCGCAGTGGTGGGTAGTATAAGGTGCTTTAGTGACAAAACGGATGGCACTGTGATAAACTGCATCCAGTTTGCTGAGAAGAGTGTTGGAAGCAATTTTGTAGATGACATCGCCAAAGTCGAGGATCGGTAGGATAGTCAGTTTTACTAGGGTAAGCTTGGCAGCGTGAGTGAAGGAGGCTTTGTTACGGAATAGAAAGCCGACTCTTGATTTGATTTTCGATTGTAGATGTTTGATATGAGTCTGGAAGGAGAGTTTGCAGTCTAGCCAGACACCTAGGTACTTATAGGTGTCCACATATTCAAGGTCGGAACCATCCAGTGTGGTGATGCTAGTCGGGCATGCGGGTGCAGGCAGCGATCGGTTGAAAAGCATGCATTTGGTTTTACTAGCGTTTAAGAGCAGTTGGAGGCCACGGAAGGAGTGTTGTATGGCATTGAAGCTCGTTTGGAGGTTAGATAGCACAGTGTCCAATGACGGGCCGAAAGTATATAGAATGGTGTCGTCTGCGTAGAGGTGGATCAGGGAGTCGCCTGCAGCAAGAGCAACATCATTGATATATACAGAGAAAAGAGTCGGCCCGAGAATTGAACCCTGTGGCACCCCCATAGAGACTGCCAGAGTACCGGACAGCATGCCCTCCGATTTGACACACTGAACTCTGTCTGCAAAGTAATTGGTGAACCAGGCAAGGCAGTCATCCGAAAAACCGAGGCTACTGAGTCTGCCGATAAGAATATGGTGATTGACAGAGTCGAAAGCCTTGGCAAGATCGATGAAGACGGCTGCACAGTACTGTCTTTTATCGATGGCGGTTATGATGTCGTTTAGTACCTTGAGTGTGGCTGAGGCGCACCCGTGACCGGCTCGGAAACCAGATTGCATAGCGGAGAAGGTACGGTGGGATTCGAGATGGTCAGTGACCTGTTTGTTGACTTGGCTTTCGAAGACCTTAGATAGGCAGGGCAGGATGGATATAGGTCTGTAACAGTTTGGGTCCAAGGTGTCTCCCCCTTTGAAGAGGGGGATGACTGCGGCAGCTTTCCAATCCTTGGGGATCTCAGACGATATGAAAGAGAGGTTGAACAGGCTGGTAATAGGGGTTGCGACAATGGCGGCGGATAGTTTCAGAAATAGAGGGTCCAGATTGTCAAGCCCAGCTGATTTATACGGGTCCAGGTTTTGCAGCTCTTTCAGAACATCTGCTATCTGGATTTGGGTAAAGGAGAACCTGGAGAGGCTTGGGCGAGGAGCTGCGGGGGGGCCGGAGCTGTTGGTCGAGGTTGGAGTAGCCAGGCGGAAGGCATGGCCAGCCGTTGAGAAATGCTTGTTGAAGTTTTCAATAATCATGGATTTGTCGGTGGTGACCGTGTTCCCTAGCCTCAGTGCAGTGGGCAGCTGGGAGGAGGTGCTCTTGTTCTCCATGGACTTCACAGTGTCCCAGAACTTTTTGGAGTTGGAGCTACAGGATGCAAACTTCTGCCTGAAGAAGCTGGCCTTAGCTTTCCTGACTGACTGCGTGTATTGGTTCCGGACTTCCCTGAACAGTTGCATATCGCGGGGACTGTTCGATGCTATTGCAGTCCGCCACAGGATGTTTTTGTGCTGGTCGAGGGCAGTCAGGTCTGGAGTGAACCAAGGGCTGTATCTGTTCTTAGTTCTGCATTTTTTGAACGGAGCATGCTTATCTAAAATGGTGAGGAAGTTACTCTTAAAGGATGACCAGGCATCCTCAACTGACGGGATGAGGTCAATGTCCTTCCAGGGTACCCGGGCCAGGTCGATTAGAAAGGCCTGCTCACAGAAGTGTTTTAGGGAGCGTTTGACAGTGATGAGGGGTGGTCGTTTGACTGCGGCACCGTAGCGGATACAGGCAATGAGGCAGTGGTCGCTGAGATCCTGATTGAAGACAGCGGAGGTGTATTTGGAGGGCCAGTTGGTCAGGATGACGTCTATGAGGTTGCCTTTGCTTACAGAGTAAGGGTTGTACCTGGTGGGTTCCTTGATGATTTGTGTGAGATTGAGGGCATCTAGCTTAGATTGTAGGACTGCCGGGGTGTTAAGCATATCCCAGTTTAGGTCACCTAACAGAACAAACTCTGAAGCTAGATGGGGGGCAATCAATTCACAAATGATGTCCAGGGCACAGCTGGGTGCTGAGGGGGGTCGGTAGCAGGCGGCAACAGTGAGCGACTTATTTCTGGAGAGAGTAATTTTCAGAATTAGTAGTTCGAACTGTTTGGGTATGGACCTGGAAAGTATGACATTACTTTGCAAGCTATCTCTGCAGTAGACTGCAACTCCTCCCCCTTTGGCAGTTCTATCTTGACGGAAGATGTTATAGTTGGGTATGGAAATCTCTGAATTTTTGGTGGCCTTCCTGAGCCAGGATTCAGACACGGCAAGGACATCAGGGTTAGCAGAGTGTGCTAAAGCAGTGAGTAAAACAAACTTAGGGAGAAGTCTTCTGATGTTGACTAGCATGAAACCAAGGCTTTTTCGATCACAGAAGTCAACAAATGAGGGTGCCTGGGGACATGCAGGGCCTGGGTTTACCTCCACATCACCCGCGGAACAGAGAAGGAGTAGTATGAGGGTGCGGCTAAAGGCTATCAAAACTGGTCGCCTAGAGCGTTGGGGACAGAGAATAAGAGGAGCAGGTATCTGGGCATGGTAGAATATATTCAGGGCATAATGCGCAGACAGGGGTATGGTGGGGTGCGGGTACGGCGGAGGTAAGCCCAGGCACTGGGTGATGATGAGAGAGGTTTCATCTCTGGACATGCTGGTTGTAATGGGTGAGGTCACCGCATGTGTATCAACCTCCAGTAACTAGTATCGACCTCCAGTAACTAGTATCTACCTACAGTAACTAGTATCGACCTCCAGTAACTAGTATCAACCTCCAGTAACTAGTATATACCTCCAGTAACTAGTATCTACCTCCAGTAACTAGTATCGACCTCCAGTAACTATTATCGAACTTCAGTAACTAGTATCGACCTCCAGTAACTAGTATCTACCTACAGTAACTAGTATCGACCTCCAGTAACTAGTATCGACCTCCAGTAACTAGTATCCACTTCTAGTAACTAGTATCGACCTCCAGTAACTAGTATCGACCTCCAGTAACTAGTATCGACCTCTAGAAACTAGTATCGACCTCCAGTAACTAGTCCAGTAACTAGTATCTACCTACAGTAACTAGTATGCTGTACAGAAACCCGGCCTAAAACCCGAAAGAGCAAGCAATGCAGGTGTAGAAGCATGGTGGCAAGAGAAAAACTCCCTAGAAAGGCCAGAACCTCGGAAGAAACCTAGAGAGGAACCAGGCTATGAGGGGTGGCCAGTCCTCTTCTGGCTGTGCCGGGTGGAGATTATAACAGAACATGGCCAAGATGTTCAAATGTTCATAGATGACCAGCAGGGTCAAATAATAATAATCACAGTAGTTGTCGAGGGTGCAGCAAGTCAGCACCTCAGGAGTAAATGTCAGTTGGCTTTTCATAGCCGATCATTGAGAGTATCTCTACCGCTCCTGCTGTCTCTCTAGAGAGTTGAAAACAGCAGGTCTGGGACAGGTAGCACGTCCGATGAACAGGCCAGGGTTCCATAGCCGCAGGCAGAACAGTTGAAACTGGAGCAGCAGCACGGCCAGGTGGATTGGGGACAGCAAAGAGTCATCATGCCAGGTTGTCCTGAGGCATTGTCCTAGGGCTCAGGTCCACACAGGACACCGGATAAGAAAGGAGAATTACTCCAGATATAACAGACTGACCCTAGCCCCCCAACACAAACTACTGCAGCATATATACTGGAGGCTGAGACAGGAGGGGTCAGGAGACACAAAAATCTACCTCCAGTTTGACGATGTTCAGATCTCTACTGTAGCTAGTATCTACCTCCAGTACCGTGATAATGATTGGGTCTCTAGGTCTCTAATACTAGCTACCTTCCAGCTACTCGCTACCTTCTCGCTACTCGCTACCTTCCAGCTACTCGCTACCTTCCAGCTACTAACTTCCTTCATGCTGTTCAGATCTCTCGGTCTCTGTTATTGTGTTATGGTCTCTTTTCCAGACTGCTGTCATAGTTTCCAATAAGCAGTGTCTCTGACCTCTCCTCAACGACAATGTCAGGTATTCCAAACATTCTCTTCGGAAGGTTGGTGAATATTCCGTCACGGGCCTTCCCCTGTAAACAACCATGTATCCATGTCACAGCCGACCACAGTGCATTGCTGCCTGCATGGCCAACATTCCCGAGGTTCTATCCACCAGGGATTCCATCCAGTGAGGAATGGAGGGAAACAGAGAAGACAGACACAACAAGGTAACGAAGTATCCACTCCTGCACTCTAGTATCCCTGCAGGCCACAAATTATCACATCAAACTCAACAGTACCCCCCCACACACACACTACACCACACCCTGTCAAAGATTTGTATAACTAACCAAGGACAAACCACAGCCTGTCGTTTCCAATCGGAGCAAATGAATCATAGTGGACAGAACAGGCAAGGAGGTGGGCAGAGCCAAGCACGAGCTGGCGAGATCCTATTGGCCCGTCCTAACATGTATTCGTATATATTTGCATTAGGAAACGCCTATTCTGTGAAGTGGGCAGAGCCAAGCACGAGCTAGCGAGATCCTATTGGCCTGTTCTAACATGTATCCGTATATATTTGCGTTCGGAAACGCCTACTCTGTGAAGTGGGCGTATGCCATAACTCAATTGTCCCTTTGCACTCCTTCTAAACAACACCATTTTTTAAAACTCTGGCAAAGGGTAAAAGTCTACAACATGTTGTCTTACTCTGTTAGGAACAGATTTTAGTATTGAGATCAAATGTTTAAAATGATGAGAATTTGGTTTAGAATGTCAGCCAAAATCCACCCGTCTTTTTCCATTCCTGGCCACTGGGTTTCCTCTCATCACCATATTTGGTAGTGAGTGGAATTTGACTTTATTTTATTTATTTAATTTCACCTTCATTTACAACCGAGACCTGGCCAAGATAAAGCAAAGCAGTGTGACACAAACAACAACACACATGGAATAAACAAGCGTACAGTCAAAAACATAATAGGAAAAAGAATAGTCTATATACAGTATGTGCAAATGGCGTGAGGAGGTAAGGCAATAAATAGGCCATAGTAGTGAAGTAATTAGAATTTAGCAATTTAACACTGAAGTCATAGATGAGCAGATGATAAATGTGCAAGTAGATACCGGTGTGCAAAAGAGCAAAACAAAGTAAAGAAAAACAATATGGGGATGATGTAGGTAGTTGGATGGGCTATTTACAGATGGGCTATTTACAGATGGGCTATTTACAGATGGGCTATTTACAGATGGGCTATTTACAGATGGGCTGTGTACAGCTGCAGCGATCAGTAAACTGCTCAGACAGCTGATGCTTAAAGTTAGTGAGGGAGATATAAGTTTCCAACTTCAGTGATTTTTACAATTCGTTGCAGTCATTAGCAGCATAGAACTGGATGGAAAGGCAGCCAAAGGAGGTGTTGGCTTTGAGGGTGACCAGTGAGATATACCTGCTGGAGTGCATGCTACGGGTGGGTGTTGTTATGGTGACCAGTAAGCTGAGATAAGGCAGAGCTTAACCTAGCAAAGACTTATAGATGACCTGGAGCCAGTGTGTTTGGCGACGAATATGTAGCGAGGGCCAACCGGATGCCAACCGGATGCTAACCGGATGCTAACCGGATGCCAACCGGATGCTAACCGGATGCCAACCGGATGCTAACCGGATGCCAACCGGATGCTAACCGGATGCTAACCGGATGCTAACCGGATGCCAACCGGATGCTAACCGGATTCTAACAGGATGCTAACCGGATTCTAACAGGATGCTAACCGGATTCTAACAGGATGCTAACCGGATTCTAACAGGATGCCAACCGCTTCTGATTTATCCATCCAGTGAAATGTCTGGCTCATTGTTCTATCTGTGGCCGTGAAGGTTATCCTAAAGTTAAAACCTTACAGTCATATTGTTTTGTATTTTTTATATTGTTTTTTAGGGGGTAGATCAGCTTTAAAGCTTCCATCAATGTAATTGTCTGCATCACTTACAATGCGTCCCATATTTTTGAGCAAATACATATTTTTATTTTACCTTTATTTAACCAGGCAACTCAGTTAAGAACATATTCTTATTTTCAATGATGGCCTAGAGACAGTGGGTTAACTGCCTGTTCAGGGGCAGAACGACAGATTTGTACCTTGTCAGCTCGGGGATTTGAACTTGCAACCTTCCAGTTACTAGTCCAATGCTCTAACCACTAGGCTACCCTGCCGAAATATTCTTATTAAATACTTTTTTCTTTACATAGTTGAATGTGCTGACAACAAAATCAAACATAAATTATCAATGGAAATCAAATTTATCAACCCATGGAGGTCTGGATTTGGAGTCACACTCAAAATTAAAGTGGAAAACCACACTACAGGCTGATCCAACTTTGATGTAATGTCCTTAAAACAAGTCAAAAAAGGAACATTAGTTAAATAGACAAGGCCCAGAGGTAGGAACATTAGTTAAATAGACAAGGCCCAGAGGTAGGAACATTAGTTAAATAGACAAGGCCCAGAGGTAGGAACATTAGTTAAATAGACAAGGCCCAGAGGTAGGAACATTAGTTAAATAGACAAGGCCCAGAGGTAGGAACATTAGTTAAATAGACAAAGCCCAGAGGTAGGAACATTAGTTAAATAGACAAGGCCCAGAGGTAGGAACATTAGTTAAATAG